>NW_027189381.1:0-236777 GCF_040958095.1 Procambarus clarkii
AATTACGACATTTTTTACCCAACATATGCCAAGTACTGAGAGTGGCAGTGAGTCACATTTCGCACAAACTCCCCTGCAGTTTACAAAATATCCCAAATATTCCAATTTCGAGGCCTGAGCAATATTTTGGAGCCAAATTCTGGCTCTCTGCACGTATTCGCAGTTTGAAATTACGAATTTTTATGCCCAACATATGCCAAGTACTGATAGCGGCGTTTGGTCACATTTGTCCCAAACCCCACTGCAGTTTTCAAAATATCCAAACATCCAATCTCGAGGCATGAGCAATATTTTGGAGCCAAATTCTGGCTCTCTGCACGTATTCGCAGTTTGAAATTACGACTTTTTACACCCAACATTTGCCAAGTACTGAAAGTGGCAGTGAGTCACATTTTGCGCAAACTCCCCTGCAGTTTTCAAAATATCCCAAATATCTCAATTTCGAGGCCGGAGCCATATTTTGGAGCCAAGTTCTGGCTCTCTGCACTTATTCACAGTTTGAAATTACGACTTTTTGTACCCAAAATATGCCAAGTCCTGAAAGCGGCAGTGAGTCACATTTTGCACAAACTCCCTTGCAGTTTTCGAAATAACCCAAATATCCCAATTTCGACACCTTAGCAATATTTTGGAGCCAAATTCTGGCTCTCTGCATGTATTCGCAGTTTGAAATTACGAATTTTTATACCCAACATATGCCAAGTACTGAAAGCAGCAGTGAGTCACATTTAGCACAAACTCCCCTGCAGTTTTCAGAATATCCCAAACATCCCAATTTCGAGGCATGAGCAATATTTTGGATCCAAATTCTGGCTCTATGCACGTATTCGCGGTTTGAAATTGCGACATTTTATACATAACCTATGCCAAGTCCTGAAAGCGGCAGTGAGTCACATTTCGCACAAACTCCCCTGCAGTTTTCGAAATATCCCAAATATCCCAATTTTGAGGACTGATCCATATTTTGGAGCCAAATTCTGGCTCTCTGCACGTATTCGCAGTTTGAAATTACCACTTTTTTATACCCAACATATGCCAGGTACTGAAAGCGGCATTTGGTCACATTTGTCATAATCCCCCTGCTGTTTTCAAAATATCCCAAATATCTCAATTTCGAGGCCTAGCCATATTTTGTAGCCAAATTCTGTCTCTCTGCACGTATTTGCAGTTTGAAATTACGACTTTTTATACCCATCATATGCCAAGTACTGAAAGCAGCAGTGAATCACATTTAGCTCAAAATCCCCTGCAGTTTTCGAAATATCCCAAATATCCTAATTTCGACGCCTGAGTCATATTTTGGAGCCAAATTCTGGCTCTCTGCACGTATTCGCAGTTTGAAATTACGACTTTTTATACCCAACATATGCCAAGTACTGAAAGCAGCAGTGAGTCACATTTAGCACAAACTCCCCTGCAGTTTTCAAAATATCCCAAACATCCCACTTTCGAGGCCTGAGCCATATTATGGATCCAAATTCAAGCTCTCTGCACGTATTCGCAGTTTGAAATTACGACTTTTTATACCCAACATATGATAAGTTCTGAAAGCGGCGTTTGGTCATATTTGTCCCAAATCCCTCTGCAGTTTTCAAAATATCCCAAACATCCCAATTTCGAGGACTGAGCAATATTTTGGAGCCAAATTCTGGCTCTATGCACGCATTCCCAGTTTGAAATTACGACTTTTATACCCAACATATGCCAAGTCCTGAAAGCGGCAGTGAGTCACATTTTGCACAAACTCCCCTGCAGTTTTCGAAATATCCTAAATATCGCAATTTCGAGGCCTGAGCCATATTTTGGAGCCAAATTCTGGCTCTCTGCAGGTATTCGCAGTTTGAAATTACGAATTTTTTATACCCAACATATGCCAAGTACTGAATGCGGCGTTTGGTTACATTTGTCCCAATCCTCCCTGCAGTTTTCAAAATATCCCTAATATCCCAATTTCGAGGCCTGAGCAATATTATGGAGCCAAATTCTGGCTCTATGCACGTATTCGCGGTTTGAAATTACGACATTTTATACGCAACATATGCCAAGTCCTGAAAGCGGCAGTGAGTCACATTTCACACAAACTCCCCTGCAGTTTTCGAAACATCTTAAATATCCAAATTTCGAGGCCTGAGCCATAATTTGGAGCCAAATTCTGGGTCTCTGCACGTATTCTCAGTTTGAAATTACGACTTTTTTATACCCAACATATGCCAAGTACTGAAAGCGGCGTTTGGTCACATTTGTCCCAATCCCCCTGCAGTTTTCAAAATATCCCAAACATCTCAATTTCGAGGCCTGAGCCATATTTTGGAGCCAAATTCTGGCTCTCTGCACGTATTCGCACTTTTAAATTAGGACTTTTTATACCTAACATATGCCAAGTACTTAAAACGGCAGTGAGTCATATTTTGCACAAACTCAACTGCAGTTTTCAAAATATCACAAATATTCCAATTTCGAGAACTGAGCCATACTTTGGAGCCAAATTCTGGCTCTCTGCACGTATTCGCAATTTTAAATTACGACTTTTTATACCCAACACATGCCAAGTACTGAAAGCGGCATTTGGTCACATTAGTCCCAAACCTCCCTGCAGTTTTCAATATATCCCAAATATTCCAATTTCGAGGCCTGAG
Source organism: Procambarus clarkii (assembly GCF_040958095.1). Taxonomy (NCBI): domain Eukaryota; kingdom Metazoa; phylum Arthropoda; class Malacostraca; order Decapoda; family Cambaridae; genus Procambarus; species Procambarus clarkii. The sequence continues at coordinate 2,637 of NW_027189381.1, forward strand.
CCATATTTTGGAGCCAAATTCTGGCTCTCTGCACGTATTAGCTGTTTGAAATTACGACTTTTTATACCCAACATATGCCAATTACTGAAAACTGCTTTTGGTCACATTTGTCCAAAACCCTCCTGCAGTTTTCAAAATATCCCACACATCCCAATTTCGAGGCCTGAGCCATATTTTGGAGCCAAATTCTGGCTATCTGCACGTATTCGCAGTGTGAAATTACGACTTTTTATACTCAACATATGCCAAGTACTGAGAGCGGCGTTGGTCACATTTGTTCCAATCCCCCTGCAGTTTTCAAAATATCCCAAACATCTCAATTTCGAGGCCTGAGCCATATTTTGGAGCCAAACTCTGGCTCTCTGCACGTATTCGCAATTTTAAATTACGACTTTTTATACCCAACATATGCCAAGTACTGAAAGCGGCATTTGGTCACATTAGTCCCAAACCTCCCTGCAGTTTTCAATATATCCCAAATATTCCAATTTCGAGGCCTGAGCCATATTTTGGAGCCAAATTCTGGCTCTCTGCACGTATTAGCTGTTTGAAATTACGACTTTTTATACCCAACATATGCCAATTACTGAAAACTGCTTTTGGTCACATTTGTCCAAAACCCTCCTGCAGTTTTCAAAATATCCCACACATCCCAATTTCGAGGCCTGAGCCATATTTTGGAGCCAAATTCTGGCTATCTGCACGTATTCGCAGTGTGAAATTACGACTTTTTATACTCAACATATGCCAAGTACTGAGAGCGGCGTTGGTCACATTTGTTCCAATCCCCCCTGCAGTTTTCAAAATATCCCAAACATCCCAATCTCGAGGCATGAGCAATATTTTGGAGCCAAATTCTGGCTCTCTGCACGTATTCGCAGTTTGAAATTACGACTTTTTACACCCAACATTTGCCAAGTACTGAAAGTGGCAGTGAGTCACATTTCGCACAAACTCCCCTGCAGTTTACAAAATATCCCAAATATCCCAATTTCGAGGCCTGAGCAATATTTTGGAGCCAAATTCTGGCTCTCTGCACGTATTCGCAGTTTGAAATTACGATTTTTTATGCCCAACATATGCCAAGTACTGATAGCGGCGTTTGGTCACATTTGTCCCAAACCCCCACTGCAGTTTTCAAAATATCCCAAACATCCCAATCTCGAGGCATGAGCAAAATTTGGAGCCAAATTCTGGCTCTCTGCACGTATTCGCAGTTTGAAATTACGACTTTTTACACCCAACATTTGCCAAGTACTGAAAGTGGCAGTGAGTCACATTTTGCGCAAACTCCCCTGCAGTTTTCAAAATATCCCAAATATCTCAATTTCGAGGCCGGAGCCATATTTTGGAGCCAAGTTCTGGCTCTCTGCACTTATTCACAGTTTGAAATTACGACTTTTGTACCCAAAATATGCCAAGTCCTGAAAGCGGCAGTGAGTCACATTTTGCACAAACTCCCTTGCAGTTTTCGAAATAACCCAAATATCCCAATTTCGACACCTTAGCAATATTTTGGAGCCAAATTCTGGCTCTCTGCATATATTCGCAGTTTGAAATTACGAATTTTTATACCCAACATATGCCAAGTACTGAAAGCAGCAGTGAGTCACATTTAGCACAAACTCCCCTGCAGTTTTCAGAATATCCCAAACATCCCAATTTCGAGGCATGAGCAATATTTTGGATCCAAATTCTGGCTCTATGCACGTATTCGCGGTTTGAAATTGCGACATTTTATACATAACCTATGCCAAGTCTTGAAAGCGGCAGTGAGTCACATTTCGCACAAACTCCCCTGCAGTTTTCGAAATATCCCAAATATCCCAATTTTGAGGACTGATCCATATTTTGGAGCCAAATTCTGGCTCTCTGCACGTATTCGCAGTTTGAAATTACCACTTTTTTATACCCAACATATGCCAGGTACTGAAAGCGGCATTTGGTCACATTTGTCATAATCCCCCCTGCTGTTTTCAAAATATCCCAAATATCTCAATTTTGAGGCCTAGCCATATTTTGTAGCCAAATTCTGTCTCTCTGCACGTATTTGCAGTTTGAAATTACGACTTTTTATACCCATCATATGCCAAGTACTGAAAGCAGCAGTGAGTCACATTTTGCATAAACTCCCCTGCAGTTTTCATAATATCCTAAATATCCCAATTACAATGCCTGAGCCATATTTTGGAGCCAAATTCTGGCTCTCTGCACGTATTCGCAGTTTGAAATTACGACTTTTTTATACCCAACATATGCCAAGTACTGAAAGCTGCGTTTGGTCACATTTGTCCTAAACCTCCCTGCAGTTTTCAAAATATCCCAAACATCTCAATATCGAGACCTGAGCCATATTTTGGAGCCAACGTTTGGCTCTCTGCACGAATTCACAGTTTGATATTACGACTTTTTAAACCCAATATTTGCCAATTACTGAAAGTGGCAGTGAGTCACATTTTGCGCAAACTCCCCTGCAGTTTTCAAAATATCCCAAATATCTCAATTTCGAGGCCGGAGCCATATTTTGGAGCCAAATTCTGGCTCTCTGCACGTATTCACAGTTTGAAATTACGACTTTTTATACCCAAAATATGCCAAGTCCTGAAGTGGCAGTGAGTCACATTTTGCACAAACTCCCTTGCAGTTTTCGAAATAACCCAAATATCCCAATTTCGACACCTTAGCCATATTTTGGAGCCAAATTCTGGCTCTCTGCATGTATTCGCAGTTTGAAATTACGAATTTTTATACCCAACATATGCCAAGTACTGAAAGCAACAGTGAGTCACATTTTGCACAAACTCCCCTGCAGTTTTCAAAATATCCCAAACATACCACTTTCGTGGCCTGAGCCAAATTTTGGACCCAAATTCAAGCTCTCTGCACGTTTTTGCAGTTTGAAATTACGACTTTTTATACCAAACATATGCCAAGTTCTGAAAGCGGCGTTTGGTCATATTTGTCCCAAACCCTCCTGCAGTTTTCAAAATATCCCAAACCCTCCTGCAGTTTTCAAAATATCCCAAACATCCCAATTTCGAGGACTGAGCAATATTTTGGAGCCAAATTCTGGCTCTATGCACGTATTCGCAGTTTGAAATTACGACAGTTTATACATAACATATGCCAATTACTGAAAGTGGCAGTGAGTCACATTTTGAGCAAACTCCCCTGCAGTTTTCGAAATATCCCACACATTCCAATTTCTAAGCCTGAGCCATATTTTGGAGCCAAATTCTGGCTCTCTGCACGTATTCGCAGGTTGAAATTACGACTTTTTTATACCCAACATATGCCAAGTACTGAAAGCGGCGTTTCGTCACATTTGTCTCAATCCCTCCTGCAGTTTTCAAAATATCCCAAACATCCCAATTTCGAGGACTGAGTCATCTTTTGGAGCCAAATTCTGGCTCTATGCACATATTCGCAGTTTGAAATTACGATTTTTATACCCAACATATTCCAAGTCCTGAAAGTGGCCTTGAGTCACATTTTGAACAAACTCCCCTGCAGTTTTCGAAATATCCCAAATATCCCAATTTCGAGGCCTGAGCCATATTTTGGAGCCAAATTCTGGCTCTCTGCACGTATTCGCAGTTTGAAATTACGACTTTTTATACCCAACATATGCCAAGTTCTGAAAGCGGCTTTTGGTCACATTTGTCTCAATCCCTCCTGCAGTTTTAAAAATATCCCAAACATCCCAATTTCGAGGACTGAGTCATCTTTTGGAGCCAAATTCTGGCTCTATGCACGTATTCGCAGTTTGAAATTACGATTTTTATAACCAACATATGCCAAGTCCTGAAAGTGGCCTTGAGTCACATTTTGAACAAACTCCCCTGCAGTTTTCGAAATATCCCAAATATCCCAATTTCGAGGCCTGAGCCATAATTTGGAGCCAAATTCTGGGTCTCTGCACGTATTCGCAGTTTGAAATTACGACTTTTTATACCCAACATATGCTAAGTTCTGAAAGCGGCGTTTGGTCACATGTGTCCCAAATCTCTCTGTAGTTTTCAAAATATCCCAAACAACCTAATTTTGAGGCCTGAGCCATATTTTGGAGCCAATTTCTGGCTCTCTGCACGAATTCGCAGTTTGAAATTACGACTTTATATACCCAACATATGCCAAGTACTGAAAGCGGCGTTTGGTCATATTTGTCCCAAACCTCCCTGCAGTTTTCAAAATATCCCAAATATCCCAATTTCGACGCCTGAGCCATATTTTGGAGCCAAATTTTGGCTCTCTGCACGTATTCGCAGTTTGAAATTACGACTTTTTATACCCAACATATGCCAAGTACTGAAAGCAGCAGTGAGTCACATTTTGCACAAACTCCCCTACAGTTTTCAAAATATCCCAAACATCCCACTTTCGAGGCCTGAGCCATATTTTGGAGCCAAATTCAAGCTCTCTGCACGTATTCGCAGTTTGAAATTACGAATTTTTATACCAAACATATGCCAAGTTCTTAAAGCGGCGTTTGGTCATATTTGTCCCAAACCCTCCTGCAGTTTTCAAAATATCCCAAACATCCCAATTTCGAGGACTGAGCAATATTTTGGAGCCAAATTCTGGCTCTATGCACGTATTCGCATTTTGATATTACGATTTTTATACCAAACATATGCCAAGTTCTTAAAGCGGCGTTTGGTCATATTTGTCCCAAACCCTCCTGCAGTTTTCAAAATATCCCAAACATCCCATTTTAGAGGCCTGAGCCATATTTTGCAGCTAAACTCTGACTCTCTGCACGTATTCGCAGTTTGAAATTACGAATTTTTTATACCCAATATATGCCAAGTACTGAAAGCGGCGTTTGGTAACATTTGTCCCAAACCCCTCCTGCAGATTTCAAAATATCCCAAACATCCCAATTTCGAGGCCTTAGCCATATTTTGGAGCCAAAATCTGGCTCTATGCACGTATTCGCGGTTTGAAATTACGACATTTTTTACCCAACATATGCCAAGTACTGAGAGTGGCAGTGAGTCACATTTCGCACAAACTCCCCTGCAGTTTACGAAATATCCCAAATATCCCAATTTCGAGGCCTGAGCAATATTTTGGAGCCAAATTCTGGCTCTCTGCACGTATTCGCAGTTTGAAATTACGAATTTTTTATGCCCAACATATGCCAAGTACTGATAGCAGCGTTTGGTCACATTTGTCCCAAACCCCGGTCGGGGAGCCGGTCGGCCGAGCGGACAGCACGCGGGACTTGTGATCCTGTGGTCCTGGGTTCGATCCCAGGCGCCGGCGAGAAACAATGGGCAGAGTTTCTTTCACCCTATGCCCCTGTTACCTAGCAGTAAAATAGGTACCTGGGTGTTAGTCAGCTGTCACGGGCTGCTTCCTGGGGGTAGAGGCCTGGTCGAGGACCGGGCCGCGGGGACACTAAAAGCCCCGAAAGCATCTCAAGATAACCTATCTCAAGATAACCCCCACTGCAGTTTTCAAAATATCCCAAACATCCCAATCTCGAGGCATGAGCAATATTTTGGAGCCAAATTCTGGCTCTCTGCACGTATTCGCAGTTTGAAATTACAACTTTTTACACCCAACATTTGCCAAGTACTGAAAGTGGCAGTGAGTCACATTTTGCGCAAACTCCCCTGCAGTTTTCAAAATATCCCAAATATCTCAATTTCGAGGCCGGAGCCATATTTTGGAGCCAAGTTCTGGCTCTCTGCACGTATTCACAGTTTGAAATTACGACTTTTTGTACCCAAAATATGCCAAGTCCTGAAAGCGGCAGTGAGTCACATTTTGCACAAACTCCCTTGCAGTTTTCGAAATAACCCAAATAACCCAATTTCGACACCTTAGCCATATTTTGGAGCCAAATTCTGGCTCTCTGCATGTATTCGCAGTTTGAAATTACGAACTTTTATACCCAACATATGCCAAGTACTGAAAGCAGCAGTGAGTCACATTTAGCACAAACTCCCCTGCAGTTTTCAAAATATCCCAAACATCCCAATTTCGAGGCATGAGCAATATTTTGGATCCAAATTCTGGCTCTATGCACGTATTCGCGGTTTGAAATTGCGACATTTTATACATAACCTATGCCAAGTCCTGAAAGCGGCAATGAGTCACATTTCGAACAAACTCCCCTGCAGTTTTCGAAATATCCCAAATATCCCAATTTTGAGGACTGATCCGTATTTTGGAGCCAAATTCTGGCTCTCTGAACGTATTCGCAGTTTGAAATTACCACTTTTTTATACCCAACATATGCCAGGTACTGAAAGCGGCATTTGGTCACATTTGTCATAATCCCCCCTGCAGTTTTCAAAATATCCCAAATATCTCAATTTCGAGGCCTAGCCATATTTTGTAGCCAAATTCTGTCTCTGCACGTATTTGCAGTTTGAAATTACGACTTTTTATACCCATCATATGCCAAGTACTGAAAGCAGCAGTGAGTCACATTTTGCATAAACTCCCCTTCAGTTTTCAAAATATCCCAAATATCCCAATTACGATGCCTGAGCCATATTTTGGTGCCAAATTCTGGCTCTCTGCACGTATTCGCAGTTTGAAATTACGACTTTTTTATACCCAACATATGCCAAGTACTGAAAGCGGCGTTTAGTCACATTTGTCCTAAACCTCCCTGCAGTTTTCAAAATATCCCAAACATCTCAATATCGAGACCTGAGCCATATTTTGGAGCCAACGTTTGGCTCTCTGCACGAATTCACAGTTTGATATTACGACTTTTTAAACCCAACATTTGTCAATTACTGAAAGTGGTAGTGAGTCACATTTTGCGCAAACTCCCCTGCAGTTTTCAAAATATCCCAAACATACCACTTTCGTGGCCTGAGCCAAATTTTGGACCCAAATTCAAGCTCTCTGCACGTTTTTGCAGTTTGAAATTACGACTTTTTATACCAAACATATGCCAAGTTCTGAAAGCGGCGTTTGGTCATATTTGTCCCAAACCCTCCTGCAGTTTTCAAAATATCCCAAACCCTCCTGCAGTTTTCAAAATATCCCAAACATCGCAAATTCGAGGACTGAGCAATATTTTGGAGCCAAATTCTGGCTCTATGCACGTATTCGCAGTTTGAAATTACGACATTTTATACATAACATATGCCAAGTCCTAAAAGCGGCAGTGAGTCACATTTCGCACAAACTCCCCTGCAGTTTTCGAAATATCCCAAATATCCCAATTTTGAGGCCTGATCCATATTTTGGAGCCAAATTCTGGCTCTCTGCACGTATTCGCAGTTTGAAATTACGACTTTTTTATACCCAACATATACCAAGTACTGATAGCGGCGTTTGGTCAAATTTGTCCCAAACCCCCCCTGCAGTTTTTAAAGGTCCAAAACATCCCAATTTCGAGGACTGAGCAATATTTTGGAGCCAAATTCTGGCTCTATGCACGTATTCGCATTTTGATATTACGATTTTTATTCCCAACATATGCCAAGTACTGAAAGCATCAGTGAGTCACATTTTGCACAAACTCCCTTGCAGTTTTCGAAATATCCCAAACATCCCATTTTAGAGGCCTGAGCCATATTTTGCAGCTAAACTCTGGCTCTCTGCACGTATTCGCAGTTTGAAATTACGAATTTTTTATACCCAATATATGCCAAGTACTGAAAGCGGCGTTTGTTAACATTTGTCCCAAACCCCTCCTGCAGATTTCAAAATATCCCAAACATCCCAATTTCGAGGCCTTAGCCATATTTCGGAGCCAAAATCTGGCTCTATGCACGTATTCGCGGTTTGAAATTACGACATTTTTTACCCAACATATGCCAAGTACTGAGAGTGGCAGTGAGTCACATTTCGCACAAACTCCCCTGCAGTTTACGAAATATCCCAAATATCCACTTTTCGAGGCCTGAGCAATATTTTGGAGCCAAATTCTGGCTCTCTGCACGTATTCGCAGTTTGAAATTACGAATTTTTTTATGCCCAACATATGCCAAGTACTGAGAGCGGCGTTTGGTCACATTTGTCCCAAACCCCCACTGCAGTTTTCAAAATATCCCAAACATCCCAATCTCGAGGCATGAGCAATATTTTGGAGCCAAATTCTGGCTCTCTGCACGTATTCGCAGTTTGAAATTACGAATTTTTACACCCAACATTTGCCAAGTACTGAAAGTGGCAGTGAGTCACATTTTGCGCAAACTCCCCTGCAGTTTTCAAAATATCCCAAATATCTCAATTTCGAGGCCGGAGTCATATTTTGGAGCCAAGTTCTGGCTCCCTGCACGTATTCACAGTTTGAAATTACGACTTTTTGTACCCAAAATATGCCAAGTCCTGAAAGCGGCAGTGAGTGACATTTTGCACAAACTCCCTTGCAGTTTTCGAAATAACCCAAATATTCCAATTTCGACACCTTAGCCATATTTTGGAGCCAAATTCTGGCTCTCTGCATGTATTCGCAGTTTGAAATTACGAATTTTTATACCCAACATATGCCAAGTACAGAAAGCAGCAGTGAGTCACATTTAGCACAAACTCCCCTGCAGTTTTCAAAATATCCCAAACATCCCAATTTCGAGGCATGAGCAATATTTTGGATCCAAATTCTGGCTCTATGCACGTATTCGCGGTTTGAAATTGCGACATTTTATACATAACCTATGCCAAGTCCTGAAAGCGGCAGTGAGTCACATTTAGCACAAATTCCCCTGCAGTTTTCAAAATATCCCAAATATCCCAATTTCGACGCCTGAGCCCTATTTTGGCGCCAAATTCTGGCTCTCTGCACATATTCGCAGGTTTGAAATTACGACTTTTTATACACAACATATAACAAGTACTGAAAGCAGCAGTGAGTCACATTTTCCACAAACTCCCCTGCAGTTTTCAAAATATCCCAAACATCCCACTTTCGAGGCTTGAGCCATATTTTGGAGAAAAATTCAAGCTCTCTGCACGTATTCGCAGTGTGAAATTACGACTTTTTATACCCAACATATACCAAGTACTGAAAGCAGCGTTTGGGCAAATTTGTCCCAAACCCCCTCTGCAGTTTTCAAAATATCCCAAACATCCGAATTTCGAGGACTGAGCAATATTTTGGATCCAAATTCTGGCTCTATGCACGTATTCGCGGTTTGAAATTGCGACATTTTATACATAACCTATGCCAAGTCCTGAAAGCGGCAGTGAGTCACATTTCGCACAAACTCCCCTGCAGTTTTCGAAATATCCCAAATATCCCAATTTCGAGGCATGAGCAATATTTTGGATCCAAATTCTGGCTCTATGCACGTATTCGCAGTTTGAAATTACCACTTTTTTATACCCAACATATGCCAGGTACTGAAAGCGGCATTTGGTCACATTTGTCATAATCCCCCCTGCAGTTTTCAAAATATCCCAAATATCTCAATTTCGAGGCCTAGCCATATTTTGTAGCCAAATTCTGTCTCTGCACGTATTTGCAGTTTGAAATTACGACTTTTTATACCCATCATATGCCAAGTACTGAAAGCAGCAGTAAGTCACATTTTGCATAAACTCCCCTTCAGTTTTCAAAATATCCCAAATATCCCAATTACGATGCCTAAGTCATATTTTGGAGCCAAATTCTGGCTCTCTGCACGTATTCGCATTTTGAAATTACGACTTTTTTATACCCAACATATGCCAAGTACTGAAAGCGGCGTTTAGTCACATTTGTCCTAAACCTCCCTGCAGTTTTCAAAATATCCCAAACATCTCAATATCGAGACCTGAGCCATATTTTGGAGCCAACGTTTGGCTCTCTGCACGAATTCACAGTTTGATATTACGACTTTTTAAACCCAACATTTGTCAATTACTGAAAGTAGCAGTGAGTCACATTTTGCGCAAACTCCCCTGCAGTTTTCAAAATATCCCAAATATCTCAATTTCGAGGCCGGAGCCATATTTTGGAGCCAAATTCTGGCTCTCTGCACGTATTTGCAGTTTGAAATTACGACTTTTTGTACCCAAAATATGCCAAGTCCTGAAAGCGGCAGTGAGTCACATTTTGCACAAACTCCCTTCCAGTTTTCGAAATAACCCAAATATCCCAATTTCGACACCTTAGCCATATTTTGGAGCCAAATTCTGGCTCTCTGCACGTATTTGCAGTTTGAAATTACGAATTTTTATACCCAACATATGCGAAGTACTGAAAGCAGCAGTGAGTCACATTTTGCACAAACTCCCCTGCAGTTTTCAAAATATCCCAAACATACCACTTTCGTGGCCTGAGCCAAATTTTGGACCCAAATTCAAGCTCTCTGCACGTTTTTGCAGTTTGAAATTACGACTTTTTATACCAAACATATGCCAAGTTCTGAAAGCAGCGTTTGGTCATATTTGTCCCAAACCCTCCTGCAGTTTTCAAAATATCCCAAACCCTCCTGCAGTTTTCAAAATATCCCAAACATCCCAATTTCGAGGACTGAGCAATATTTTGGAGCCAAATTCTGGCTCTATGCACGTATTCGCAGTTTGAAATTACGACATTTTATACATAACATATGCCAAGTCCTAAAAGCGGCAGTGAGTCACATTTCGCAACAAACTCCCCTGCAGTTTTCGAAATATCCCAAATATTCCAATTTTGAGGCCTGATCCATATTTTGGAGCCAAATTCTGGCTCTCTGCACGTATTCGCAGTTTGAAATTACGACTTTTTTATACCCAACATATACCAAGTACTGATGGCGGCGTTTGGTCAAATTTGTCCCAAACCCCCCCTGCAGTTTTTAAAAGATCCAAAACATCCCAATTTCGAGGACTGAGCAATATTTTGGAGCCAAATTCTGGCTCTATGCACGTATTCGCATTTTGATATTACGATTTTTATACCCAACATATGCCAAGTACTGATAGCATCAGTGAGTCACATTTTGCACAAACTCCCTTTGCAGTTTTCGAAATATCCCAAACATCCCATTTTAGAGGCCTGAGCCATATTTTGCAGCTAAACTCTGGCTCTCTGCACGTATTCGCAGTTTGAAATTACGAATTTTTTATACCCAATATATGCCAAGTACTGAAAGCGGCGTTTGTTAACATTTGTCCCAAACCCCTCCTGCAGATTTCAAAATATCCCAAACATCCCAATTTCGAGGCCTTAGCCATATTTTGGAGCCAAAATCTGGCTCTATGCACGTATTCGCGGTTTGAAATTACGACATTTTTTACCCAACATATGCCAAGTACTGAGAGTGGCAGTGAGTCACATTTCGCACAAACTCCCCTGCAGTTTACGAAATATCCCAAATATCCACTTTTCGAGGCCTGATCAATATTTTGGAGCCAAATTCTGGCTCTCTGCACGTATTCGCAGTTTGAAATTACGAATTTTTTATGCCCAACATATGCCAAGTACTGAGAGCGGCGTTTGGTCACATTTGTCCCAAACCCCCACTGCAGTTTTCAAAATATCCCAAACATCCCAATCTCGAGGCATGAGCAATATTTTGGAGCCAAATTCTGGCTCTCTGCACGTATTCGCAGTTTGAAATTACGAATTTTTACACCCAACATTTGCCAAGTACTGAAAGTGGCAGTGAGTCACATTTTGCGCAAACTCCCCTGCAGTTTTCAAAATATCCCAAATATCTCAATTTCGATGCCGGAGCCATATTTTGGAGCCAAGTTCTGGCTCTCTGCACGTATTCACAGTTTGAAATTACGACTTTTTGTACCCAAAATAGTCCAAGTCCTGAAAGCGGCAGTGAGTCACATTTTGCACAAACTCCCTTGCAGTTTTCGAAATAACCCAAATATCCCAATTTCGACACCTTAGCCATATTTTGGAGCCAAATTCTGGCTCTCTGCATGTATTCGCAGTTTGAAATTACGAATTTTTATACCCAACATATGCCAAGTACTGAAAGCAGCAGTGAGTCTCATTTAGCACAAACTCCCTTGCAGTTTTCAAAATATCCCAAACATCCCAATTTCAAGGCATGAGCAATATTTTGGATCCAAATTCTGGCTCTATGCACGTATTCGCGGTTTGAAATTGCGACATTTTATACATAACCTATGCCAAGTCCTGAAAGCGGCAGTGAGTCACATTTAGCACAAACTCCCCTGCAGTTTATAAAATATCCCAAATATCCCAATTTCGACGCCTGAGCCATATTTTGGCGCCAAATTCTGGCTCTCTGCACATATTCGCAGGTTTGAAATTACGACTTTTTATACACAACATATAACAAGTACTGAAAGCAGCAGTGAGTCACATTTTCCACAAACTCTCCTGCAGTTTTCAAAATATCCCAAACATCCCACTTTCGAGGCTTAAGCCATATTTTGGAGCAAAATTCAAGCTCTCTGCACGTATTCGCAGTGTGAAATTACGACTTTTTATACCCAACATATACCAAGTACTGAAAGCAGCGTTTGGGCAAATTTGTCCCAAACCCCCCCTGCAGTTTTCAAAATATCCCAAACATCCGAATTTCGCGGACTGAGCAATATTTTGGAGCCAAATTCTGGCTCTATGCACGTATTCGCAGTTTGAAATTACGACTTTTTATACCCAACATATGCCAAGTACTGAAATCGACGTTTGGTCATATTTGTCCCAAACCTCACTGCAGTTTTCAAAATATCCAAAACAACCCAATTTCCGCCCCTGAGACATATTTTGGAGGCAAATTCTGGCTCTCTGCACGTGTTCTCAGTTTGAAATTACTACTATTTTATACCCTACATATGCCAGGGACTGAATGCGGCGTTTGGTCACATTTGTCCCAAACCCCCCTGCAGTTTTCAAAATATCCCAAACATCCCAATTTCGAGGACTGAGCAATATTTTGGAGCCAAATTCTGGCTCTATGCAGGTATTCCCAGTTTGAAATTACGACTTTTTATACCCAACATATGCTCTCTACACGTATTCTCAGTTTGAAATTATGACTTTATATACCCAACATATGCCAAGTACTGAAAGCGACGTTTGGTCATATTTGTCCCAAAACCTCACTGCAGTTTTCAAAATATCTCAAACATCCCAATTTCGACGCCTGAGCCATATTTTGGAGCCAAATTCTGGCTCTCTGCACGTATTCGCAGTTTGAAATTACGACTTTATTCAAACATATGCCAAGTCCTGAAAGAGGCAGTGAGTCACGTTTTGCACAAACTCCCTTGGAGTTTTCGAAATATCCCAAATATCCCAATTTCGACACCTGAGCCATATTTTGGAGCCAAATTCTGGCTCTCTGCACGTGTTCTCAGTTTGAAATTACTACTATTTTATACCCTACATATGCCAGGGACTGAATGCGGCGTTTGGTCACATTTGTCTCAATCCCCCCTACAGTTTTCAAAATATCCCAAACATCCCAATTTCGAGGCCTGAACCATATTTTGGAGCCAAATTCTGGCTCTCTGCTCGTATTCGCAGTTTGAAATTACGACTTTTTTATACCCAACATGTTCCAAGTACTGATAGCGGCGTTTGGTCAAATTTGTCCCCCCCCCCCTGCAGTTTTCAAAAGATCCCAAACATCCCAATTTCGAGGACTGAGCAATATTTTGGAGCCAAATTCTGGCTCTATACACGTATTCGCAGTTTGAAATTACGACTTTTTATACCAAACATATTCCAAGAACTGAAAGCAGCAGTGAGTCACATTTTGCACAAACTCCCCTGCAGTTTTCAAAATATCCCAAACATCCCAATTTCGAGGACTGAGCAAAATTTTGGAGCCAAATTCTGGCTCTATGCACGTATTCGCAGTTTGAAATTACGACTTTTTATACCCAACATATGCCTCGTACTGAAAGCGACGTTTGGTCATATTTGTCCCAAACCTCACTGCAGTTTTCAAAATATCCAAAACATCCCAATTTCGGCGCCTGAGCCATATTTTGGAGCCAAATTCTGGCTCTATGCACGTATTCGCAGATTGAAATTACGAATTTTTATACCCAACATATGCTAAGTTCTGAAAGGGGCAGTTAGTCATATTCTGCACAAACTCCCTCTGCAGTTTTCGAAGTATCCCAAATATCCGAATTTCGAGGCCTGAGCCGTATTTTGGAGCCAAATTCTGGCTCTCTGCACGTATTCGCAGTTTAAAATTGCGACTTTTTTATACCCAACATATGCCAAGCCCTGAAACGGCGTTTGGTAACATTTGGCCCAATCCCTCTTGCAGTTTTCCAAATATCCCAAACATCCCAATTTTAAGGCTTGATTCACATTTTGGAGCCAAATTCTGGCTCTCCGCACGTATTCGTAGTTTGAAATTACGATTTTTTATACCCAATATATGCGAAGTACTGAAAGCGGTAGTGAGTCACATTTGTCTTAAACCTCCCTGCAGTTTTCAAAATATCCCAAACATCCCAATTTTAAGGCCTGATTCACATTTTGGAGCCAAATTCTGGCTCTCTGCACGTATTCGAAGTTTGAAATTACGAATTTTTTATACCCAACATATGCGAAGTACTGAAAGCGCCGTTTTGTCACATCTGTCCCAAACCTCCCTGCCGTTTTCAAAATATCCCAAACATCCCAATATCGAGGCCTGAGCCATATTTTGGAGTCAACGTCTGGATCTCTGCACGTATTCACAGTTTGATATTACGACTTTTTATACCCAACATATGCCAAGTACTGAAAGTGGCAGTGAGTCACATTTTGCACAAACTCCCCTGCAGTTTTCAAAATATCCCAAACATCCCAATTTCGAGGCCTGAGTCATATTTTGGAACCAAATATTGTCTCTCTGCACGTATTCGCAGTTTGAAATTACGAATTTATATACCCAACATATGCCAAGTACTGAAAGCGGCGTTTCGTCACATTTGTCCCAAACCTCCCTGCAGTTTTCAAAATATCCCAAACATCCCAATTTCGAGGCATGAGCCACATTTTGGAGCCAAATTCTGGCTCTCTGCACGTATTCGCAGTTTGAAATTACGAATTTATATACCCAACATATGCCAAGTACTGAAAGCGGCGTTTCGTCACATTTGTCCCAAACCTCCCTGCACTTTTCAAAATATCGTAAACATCTCAATTTCGAGGCCAGAGCCATATTTTGGAGCCAAATTCTGGCTCTATGCAGGTATTCGCAGATTGAAATTACGAATTTTTATACCCAACATATGCTAAGTCCTGAAAGTGGCAGTTAGTCACATTTTGCACAAACTCCCCTGCAGTTTTCGAAATATCCCAAATATCCCAATTTCGAGGCCTGAGCCGTATTTTGGAGCCAAATTCTGGCTCTCTGCACGTATTCGCAGTTTGAAATTACAACTTTTTTATACCCAACATATGCCAAGTACTGAACGCGGCGTTTGGTCACATTTGTCCAAAAAAAAACTGCAGTTTTCAAAATATCCCAAACATCCCAATTTCGAGGCCTGAGCCTTATTTTGGAGCCAAATTCTGGCTTTATGCACGTTTTCGCGGTTTGAAATTACGACATTTTATACCCAACATATGCTAAGTACTGAAAGCAGAGTTTGGTCACATTTGTCTCAGTCCCCCCTGCTGTTTTAAAAATAACCCAAACATCCCAATTTCGAGGCCTGAGCCATATTTTGGAGCCAAATTCTGGCTCTCTGCACGTATTCGCAGTTTGAAATAACGACTTTTTTATACCCAACATATGCCAAGTACTGAAAGCGGCGTTTGGTTGCATTTGTCCCAAACCTCCCAGCAGTTTTCAAAATATCCCAAACATCCCAATTTCGAGGCCTGAGCCATATTTTTGTGCCAAATTCTGGCTCTCTGCACGTATTCGCAGTTTGATATTGTGATTTTTATACCCAACATATGCCAAGTACTGAAAGCGGCAGTGAGTCACATTTTGCACAATCTCCCCTGCAGTTTTCGAAATATCCCAAACATCCCAATTTCGAGGCCTGAGAAAAAAATTTTTGGAGCCAAACTCTGGCTCTCTGCACGTATTTGCAGTTTGAAATTACGACTTTTTTATACCCAATTTATGCCAAGTACTGAAAGTGGAGTTTGGTCACATTTGTCCCAAACCCCCCCCCCTGCAGTTTTCAAAATATCCCAAACATCCCAATTTCGAGGCATGAGCCATATTTTAGAGCCAAATTCTGGCTCTCTGCACGTATTCGCAGTGTGAAATTACGAATTTATATACCCAACATATGCCAAGTACTGAAAGCGGCGTTTCGTCACATTTGTCCCAAACCTTCCTGCACTTTTCAAAATATCCCAAACATCCCAATTTCGAGGACAGAGCCATATTTTGGAGCCAAATTCTGGCTCTATGCACATATTCGCAGATTGAAATTACGAATTTTTATACCCAACATATGCTAAGTCCTGAAAGCGGCAGTTAGTCACATTTTGCACAAACTCCCCTGCAGTTTTCGAAATATCCCAAATATCCCAATTTCGAGGCCTAAGCAGTATTTTGAAGCCATATTCTGGCTCTCTGCACGTATTCGCAGTTTGAAATTACAACTTTTTTATACCCAACATATGCCAAGTACTGAATGCGGCGTTTGGTCACATTTGTCCAAAAAAAAACTGCAGTTTTAAAAATATCCCAAACATCCCAATTTCGAGGCCTGAGCCATATTTTGGAGCCCAATTCTGGCTCTATGCACGTATTCGCGGTTTGAAATTACGACATTTTATACCCAACATATGCCAAGTCCTGAAAGCGGCAGTGAGTCACATTTCGCACAAACTCCCCTGCAGTTTTCGAAATATCCTAAATATCAAAATTTTGAGGCCTGAGCTATATTTTGGAGCCAAATTCTGGCTCTCTGCACGTATTCAAAGTTTGAAATTTCGACTTTTTATACCCAACATATGCCAAGTACTGAAAGTGGCAGTGAGTCACATTTTGCACAAACTCCCCTGCAGTTTTCAAAATATCCCAAACATCCCAATTTCGAGGCCTGAGCCATATTTTGGAACCAAATATTGGCTCTCTGCACGTATTCGCGGTTTGAAATTACGATATTTTATACCCAACACATGCCAAGTCTTGAAAGAGGCAGTGTGTCACATTTCGCACAAACTCCCCTGCAGTTTTCAAAATATCCCAAACATCCCAATTTCGAGGCCTGAGCCATATTTTGGAGCCCAATTCTGGCTCTATGCACGTATTCGCGGTTTGAAATTATGACATTTTATACCCAACATATGCCAAGTCCTGAAAGCGGCAGTGAGTCACATTTCGCACAAACTCCCCTGCAGTTTTCGAAATATCCAAAATATCAAAATTTTGAGGCCTGAGCTATATTTTGGAGCCAAATTCTGGCTCTCTGCACGTATTCAAAGTTTGAAATTTCGACTTTTTATACCCAACATATGCCAAGTACTGAAAGTGGCAGTGAGTCACATTTTGCACAAACTCTCCTGCAGTTTTCAAAATATCCCAAACATCCCAATTTCGAGGCCTGAGCCATATTTTGGAACCAAATATTGGCTCTCTGCACGTATTCGCGGTTTGAAATTACGATATTTTATACCCAACATATGCCAAGTCTTGAAAGAGGCAGTGTGTCACATTTCGCACAATCTCCCCTGCAGTTTTCGAAATATCCAAAATATCCTAATTTCGAGGCCTGAGCCATATTTTGGAACCAAATTCTGGCTCTCTGCAAGTATTCGCAGTTTGAAATTACGATTTTTAATACTCAACAAGCCAATTACTGAACACGGCGTTTGGTCACATTTGTCCCAACCCCCCCCCCCCCCCGCAGTTTTCAAAATATCCAAAACATCCCAATTTCAAGGCCTGAGCCATATTTTGGAACCAAATTCTGGCTCTCTGCACGTCTTCGCAGTTTGAAATTACGACTTTTTTATACCCAACATATGCCAAGTACTGAAAGCAGCGTTTGGTTACATTTGTCCCAAACCTCCCAGCAGTTTTCAAATTTATCCCAAAAATACCAATTTCAAGGCCTGAGCCATATTTTGGAACCAAATTCTGGCTCTCTGCACGTATTCGCAGTTTGAAATTACGACTTTTTTATACCCAACATATGCCAAGTACTGAACGCGGCGTTTGGTCACATTTGTCCAAAAAAAACCTGCAGTTTTCAAAATATCCCAAACATCCCAATTTCGAGGCCTGAGCCATATTTTGGAGCGAAATTCTGGCTCTCTGCACGTATTCAAAGTTTAAAATTACGACTTTTTATACCCAACATTTGCCAAGTACTGAAAGTGGCATTTGGTCACATTTGTCCCAAACCTCCCTGCAGTTTTCAAAATATCCCAAAAATTCCAATTTCGAGGCATGAGCCATATTTTGGAGCCAAATTCTGGCTCTCTGCACGTATTCGCAGTTTGAAATAACGATTTTTATACCCAACATATGCCAAGTCTTGAAAGCAGCAGTGAATCACATTTAGCACAAATTCCCCTGCAGTTTTCGAAATATCCCAAATATCCTAATTTCGACGCCTGAGCCATATTTTGAATCCAAATTCAAGCTCTCTGCACGTATTCGCAGTTTGAAATTACGACTTTTTATACCCAACATATGCCAAGTTCTGAAAGCGGCGTTTGGTCATATTTGTCCCAAACCCCCCTGCAGTTTTCAAAATATCCCAAGCATCCCAATTTTGAGGACTGAGCAATATTTTGGAGCCAAATTCTGGCTCTATGCAGGTATTCCCAGTTTGAAATTACGACTTTTTATACCAAACATATGCTCTCTGCACGTATTCTCAGTTTGAAATTATGACTTTATATACCCAACATATGCCAAGTACTGAAAGCGACGTTTGGTCATATTTGTCCCAAAACCTCACTGCAGTTTTCAAAATATCTCAAACATCCCAATTTCGACGCCTGAGCCATATTTTGGAGCCAAATTCTGGCTCTCTGCACGTATTCGCAGTTTGAAATTACGACTTTATTCAAACATATGCCAAGTCCTGAAAGAGGCAGTGAGTCACGTTTTGCACAAACTCCCTTGGAGTTTTCGAAATATCCCAAATATCCCAATTTCGACACCTGAGCCATATTTTGGAGCCAAATTCTGGCTCTCGGCACGTGTTCTCAGTTTGAAATTACTACTATTTTATACCCTACATATGCCAGGGACTGAATGCGGCGTTTGGTCACATTTGTCTCAATCCCCCCTGCAGTTTTCAAAATATCCCAAACATCCCAATTTCGAGGCCTGAACCATATTTTGGAGCCAAATTCTGGCTCTCTGCTCGTATTCGCAGTTTGAAATTACGACTTTTTTATACCCAACATGTTCCAAGTACTGATAGCGGCGTTTGGTCAAATTTGTCCCCCCCCCCCCCTGCAGTTTTCAAAAGATCCCAAACATCCCAATTTCGAGGACTGAGCAATATTTTGGAGCCAAATTCTGGCTCTATACACGTATTCGCAGTTTGAAATTACGACTTTTTATACCAAACATATTCCAAGAACTGAAAGCAGCAGTGAGTCACATTTTGCACAAACTCCCCTGCAGTTTTCAAAATATCCCAAACATCCCAATTTCGAGGACTGAGCAAAATTTTGGAGCCAAATTCTGGCTCTATGCACGTATTCGCAGTTTGAAATTACGACTTTTTATACCCAACATATGCCTCGTACTGAAAGCGACGTTTGGTCATATTTGTCCCAAACCTCACTGCAGTTTTCAAAATATCCAAAACATCCCAATTTCGGCGCCTGAGCCATATTTTGGAGCCAAATTCTGGCTCTATGCACGTATTCGCAGATTGAAATTACGAATTTTTATACCCAACATATGCTAAGTTCTGAAAGGGGCAGTTAGTCATATTCTGCACAAACTCCCTCTGCAGTTTTCGAAGTATCCCAAATATCCGAATTTCGAGGCCTGAGCCGTATTTTGGAGCCAAATTCTGGCTCTCTGCACGTATTCGCAGTTTAAAATTGCGACTTTTTTATACCCAACATATGCCAAGCCCTGAAACGGCGTTTGGTCACATTTGGCCCAATCCCTCTTGCAGTTTTCCAAATATCCCAAACATCCCAATTTTAAGGCTTGATTCACATTTTGGAGCCAAATTCTGGCTCTCCGCACGTATTCGTAGTTTGAAATTACGATTTTTTATACCCAATATATGCGAAGTACTGAAAGCGGTAGTGAGTCACATTTGTCTTAAACCTCCCTGCAGTTTTCAAAATATCCCAAACATCCCAATTTTAAGGCCTGATTCACATTTTGGAGCCAAATTCTGGCTCTCTGCACGTATTCGAAGTTTGAAATTACGACTTTTTTATACCCAACATATGCGAAGTACTGAAAGCGCCGTTTTGTCACATCTGTCCCTAACCTCCCTGCCGTTTTCAAAATATCCCAAACATCCCAATTTCGAGGCATGAGCCACATTTTTGAGCCAAATTCTGGCTCTCTGCACGTATTCGCAGTTTGAAATTACGAATTTATATACCCAACATATGCCAAGTACTGAAAGCGGCGTTTCGTCACATTTGTCCCAAACCTCCCTGCACTTTTCAAAATATCCGAAACATCTCAATTTCGAGGCCAGAGCCATATTTTGGAGCCAAATTCTGGCTCTATGCAGGTATTCGCAGATTGAAATTACGAATTTTTATACCCAACATATGCTAAGTCCTGAAAGTGGCAGTTAGTCACATTTTGCACAAACTCCCCTGCAGTTTTCGAAATATCCCAAATATCCCAATTTCGAGGCCTGAGACGTATTTTGGAGCCAAATTCTGGCTCTCTGCACGTATTCGCAGTTTGAAATTACAACTTTTTATACCCAACATATGCCAAGTACTGAACGCGGCGTTTGGTCACATTTGTCCAAAAAAAAACTGCAGTTTTCAAAATATCCCAAACATCCCAATTTCGAGGCCTGAGCCTTATTTTGGAGCCAAATTCTGGCTTTATGCACGTTTTCGCGGTTTGAAATTACGACATTTTATACCCAACATATGCTAAGTACTGAAAGTGGCATTTGGTCACATTTGTCCCAAACCTCCCTGCAGTTTTCAAAATATCCCAAAAATTCCAATTTCGAGGCATGAGCCATATTTTGGAGCCAAATTCTGGCTCTATGCACGTATTCGCGGTTTGAAATTACGATATTTTATACCCAACATATGCCAAGTCATGAAAGCGGCAGTGAGTCACATTTCGCACAAACTCCCCTGCAGTTTTCGAAATATCCCAAATATCACAATTTCGAGGCCTGAACAATATTTTGGAGCCAAATTCTAGCTTTCTGCACGTATTCGCAGTTTGAAATTACGACTTTTTTATGCCCAACATATGCCAAGAACTGAAAGCGGCGTTTGTTCAAATTTGTCCCAAACCCCCCCTGCAGTTTTCAAAATATCTCAAACATCCCAATTTCGAGGCCTGAGCAATATTTTGGAGCCAAGTTCTGGCTCTATGCACGTATTCGCGGTTTGAAATTACGACATTTTATACCCAAAATATGCCAAGTCCCGAAAGCGGCAGTGAGTCATATTTCGCACAAACCCCCCCTGCAGTTTTCAAAATATCTCAAACATCCTAATTTTGAAGCCTGAGCCATATTTTGGAGCCAAATTCTGGTCTGCACGTATTCGCAGTTTGAAATTACCATTTTTTTATACCCAACATATGCCAAGTACTGAAAGTGGCGTTTGGTCACATTTGTCTCAATCCCCCTTGCAGTTTTCAAAATATCCCAAACATCCCAATTTCTAGGCCTGAGCCATATTTTGGAGCCAAATTCTGGCTCTCTGCACGTATTCGCAATTTGAAATTACGACTTTTTTATACCCAACATATGCCAAGTACTGAAAGCGGCGATTGGTTACATTTGTCCCAAACCTCCAAGCAGTTTTCAAAATATCCCAAACATCACAATATCGAGGCCTGAGCCATATTTTGGAGCATCATTCTGGCTCTCTGCACGTATTCGCTGTTTGATATTACGATTTTTATACCCAACATATGCCAAGTACTGAAATCGGAGTTTGGTCACATTTGTCCCAAACCCCCCCCTGCAGTTTTTAAAATATCCCAAACATCCCAATTTCGAGGCATGAGCCATATTTTGGAGCCAAATTCTGGCTCTCTGCACGTATTCGCAGTTTGAAATTACGAATTTATATACCCAACATATGCCAAAAACTGAAAGCGGTGTTTCGTCACATTTGTCCCAAACCTCCCTGCAGTTTTCAAAATATCCCAAACATCCCAATTTCGAGGCCTGAGCCGTATTTTGGAGCCAAAGTCTGGCTCTCTGCACGTATTCGCAGTTTAAAATTGCGACTTTTTTATACCCAACATATGCCAAGGCCTGAAAGCGGCGTTTGGTCATATTTGGCCCAATCCCCCTTGCAGTTTTCCAAATATCCCAAACATCCCAATTTTAAGGCTTGATTCACATTTTGGAGCCAAATTCTGGCTCTCTGCACGTATACTTAGTATGAAATTACGATTTTTTTATACCCAATATATGCGAAGTACTGAAAGCGGTAGTGAGTCACATTTGTCCCAAACCTCCCTGCAGTTTTCAAAATATCCCAAACATCCCAATTTTAAGGCCTGATTCACATTTTGGAGCCAAATTCTGGCTCTCTGCACGTATTCGCCGTTTGAAATTACGACTTTTTTATACCCAACATATGCGAAGTACTGAAAGCGCCGGTTTGTCACATTTGTCCCAAACCTCCCTGCAGTTTTCAAAATATCCCAAACATCCCAATATCGAGGCCTGAGCCATATTTTGGAGTCAACGTCTGGATCTCTGCACGTATTCACAGTTTGATATTACGACTTTTTATACCCAACATATGCCAAGTACTGAAAGTGGCAGTGAGTCACATTTTGCACAAACTCCCCTGCAGTTTTCAAAATATCCCAAACATCCCAATTTCGAGGCCTGAGCCATATTTTGGAACCAAATATTGGCTCTCTGCACGTATTCGCGGTTTGAAATTACGACATTTTATACCCAACATATGCCAACTCTTGAAAGAGGCAGTGTGTCACATTTCGCACAAACTCCCCTGCAGTTTTCGAAATATCCCAAATATCCTAATTTCGAGGCCGGAGCCAAATTTTGGAACCAAATTCTGGCTCTCTGCACGTATTCGCAGTTTGAAATTACGACTTTTTTATACTCAACATGCCAAGTACTGAACACGGCGTTTGGTCACATTTGTCCCAACCCCCCCCCACCCCCACCCAGTTTTCAAAATATCCCAAACATCCCAATTTCAAGGCCTGAGCCATATTTTGGAACCAAATTCTTGCTCTCTGCACGTCTTTGCAGTTTGAAATTACGACTTTTTTATACCCAACATATACCAAGTACTAAAAGTGGCATTAGGTCACATTTGTCCAAAACCCCCCCTGCAGTTTTCAAAATATCCCAAACATCCCAATTTCGAGGCCTGAGCCATATTTTGGATCCAAATTCTGGCTCTATGCACGTATTCGCGGTTTGAAATTACGACATTTTATACCCAACATATGCCAAGTACTGAAAGCGGCGTTTGGTTATATTTGTCGCAAACCTCCCAGCAGTTTTCAAATTTATCCCAAACATCCCAATTTCAAGGCCTGAGCCATATTTTGGAACCAAATTCTGGCTCTCTGCACGTATTCGCAGTTTGAAATTACGACTTTTTTATACCCAACATATGCCAAGTACTGAAAGCGGCGTTTGTTTACATTTGTCCCAAACCTCCCAGCAGTTTTCAAATTTATCCCAAACATCACAATATCGAAGCCTGAGCCATATTTTGGAGCCAAATTCTGGCTCTCTGCACGTATTCGCAGTTTGATATTACGATTTTTATACCCAACATATGCCAAGTACTGAAAGCGGCAGTGAGTCACATTTCGCACAAACTCCCCTGCAGTTTTCGAAACATCCCAAATATCCCAATTTCGAGGCCTGAGCAATGTTTTAGAGCCAAATTCTGGTTCTCTGCACGTATTCGCAGTTTGAAATTACCACTTTTTTATACCCAACATATGCTAAGTACTGAAAGCGGCGTTTGGTCACATTTGTCTCAATCCCCCCTGCAGTTTTCAAAATATCCCAAACATCCCAATTTCGAGGCCTGAGCCATATTTTAGGAGCCAAATTCTGGCTCTCTGCACGTATTCGCAGTTTGAAATTACGACTTTTTTATACCAAACATATACCAAGTACTAAAAGCGGCATTAGGTCACATTTGTCCCAAACCCCCCCCTGCAGTTTTCAAAATATCCCAAACATCCCAATTTCGAGGCCTGAGCCATATTTTGGAGCCAAATTCTAGCTCTATGCACGTATTCGCGGTTTGAATACGTGCATAGGCCTTCAGCCGAACAAGTCTATGTGGGTGGGGACGAGGATAGGTTGACGAGTTTAGCAGTTACCAGGGAGGATGTTCTTAAACAAATAGTAAAACTCAAACCAAACAAATCCCCAGGGCCGGATGAAGTGTTTGCTAGGGTGCTTAAAGAATGCAAAGAGGAGCTTTGTGACCCACTGTCAACCATATTTAATAAATCAATAGAGTCAGGCAGAGTGCCAGAGTTTTGGAAAGTTGCTAATGTGATACCAGTTTTTAAGAAAGGAGATAGATCACTTGCGTCTAACTATCGACCAATTAGCCTAACGTCTATTGTGGGAAAGTTACTCGAATCTATAATAGCAAATAAAATTCGTCTTCATCTTGAAAAACATAAATTAATAATTGAGTCGCAACATGGTTTTATAAATGGCCGTTCATGTTTAACAAATTTGTTATCTTTTTATTCTAGCATTGTTGAGGCAGTTGATAGTGGTAAGGATTGTGATGTTGTGTACCTTGACTTTAGCAAAGCTTTTGATACAGTGCCACATGAAAGACTGATTAAAAAGATAGAGGCTCATGGTATTGGGGGTGCTATATTAAACTGGATTAGGGCATGGCTATACCAAAGGAAACATAAGAACATAAGAACATAAGAACAAAGGTAACTGCAGAAGGCCTATTGGCCCATGCGAGGCAGCTCCTATTCTATAACCACCCAATCCCACTCATATACTTGTCCAACCCGTGCTTGAAACAATCGAGGGACCCCACCTCCACAATGTTACGCGGCAATTGGTTCCACAAATCAACAACCCTGTTACTGAACCAGTATTTACCCAAGTCTTTCCTAAATCTAAACTTATCCAATTTATACCCATTGTTTCGTGTTCTGTCCTGTGTTGATACTTTCAATACCCTATTAATATCCCCCCGGTTATGTCCATTCATCCACTTGTAAACCTCTATCATGTCACCCCTAACTCTTCGCCTTTCCAGTGAATGCAACTTAAGCTTTGTTAATCTTTCTTCATATGAAAGATTTCTAATTTGGGGAATTAACTTAGTCATCCTACGCTGGACACGTTCAAGTGAATTTATATCCATTCTATAATATGGCGACCAAAACTGAACTGCATAATCTAAATGGGGCCTAACTAGAGCAAGATATAGCTTGAGAACCACACCAGGTGTCTTGTTACTAACGCTGCGATTAATAAATCCAAGTGTCCGATTTGCCTTATTACGAACATTTATGCATTGATCCTTTTGTTTTAAATTCTTACTAATCATAACTCCCAGATCCCTTTCGCAATCCGACTTCGCAATCACAACACCATCTAGCTCGTATCTTGTAACTCTATCATCATTACCTAACCTCAGAACTTTACATTTATCAGCATTAAACTGCATCTGCCAATCCTTTGACCATTTCAAAACCCTATCTAGATCAACTTGAAGTGATAGTGAGTCCTCCTCCGAATTAATTTCCCTACCGATTTTCGTATCATCGGCAAATTTGAAAATGTTGCTACTCAAACCTGAATCTAAATCATTTATATATATTATAAACAACAGAGGTCCCAGGACAGAGCCTTGAGGCACTCCACTTACAACATTTTCCCACTCTGACTTGATTCCATTTATACTAACTCTCTGTTTCCTTTGGTATAGCCATGCCCTAATCCAGCTTAATATAGCACCCCCAATACCATGAGACTATCTTTTTAATCAGTCTTTCATGTGGCACTGTATCAAAAGCTTTGCTAAAGTCAAGGTATACAACATCGCAATCCTTACCACTATCAACTGCCTCAACAATGCTAGAATAAAAAGATAACAAATTTGTTAAACATGAACGGCCATTTATAAAACCACAAACGGCCATTTATAAAACCAAGAAACAGAGAGTTAGTATAAATGGAGTCAAGTCAGAGTGGGAAAATGTTGTAAGTGGAGTGCCTCAAGGCTCTGTCCTGGGACCTCTGTTGTTTATAATATATATAAATGATTTAGATTCAGGTTTGAGTAGCAACATTTGCAAATTTGCCGATGATACGAAAATCGGTAGGGAAATTAATTCGGAGGAGGACTCACTATCACTTCAAGTTGATCTAGATAGGGTTTTGAAATGGTCAAAGGATTGGCAGATGCAGTTTAATGCTGATAAATGTAAAGTTCTGAGGTTAGGTAATGATGATAGAGTTACAAGATACGAGCTAGATGGTGTTGTGATTGCGAAGTCGGATTGCGAAAGGGATCTGGGAGTTATGATTAGTAAGAATTTAAAACAAAAGGATCAATGCATAAATGTTCGTAATAAGGCAAATCGGACACTTGGATTTATTAATCGCAGCGTTAGTAACAAGACACCTGGTGTGGTTCTCAAGCTATATCTTGCTCTAGTTAGGCCCCATTTAGATTATGCAGTTCAGTTTTGGTCGCCATATTATAGAATGGATATAAATTCACTTGAACGTGTCCAGCGTAGGATGACTAAGTTAATTCCCCAAATTAGAAATCTTTCATATGAAGAAAGATTAACAAAGCTTAAGTTGCATTCACTGGAAAGGCGAAGAGTTAGGGGTGACATGATAGAGGTTTACAAGTGGATGAATGGACATAACCGGGGGGATATTAATAGGGTATTAAAAGTATCAACACAGGACAGAACACGAAACAATGGATATAAATTGGATAAGTTTAGATTTAGGAAAGACTTGGGTAAATACTGGTTCAGTAACAGGGTTGTTGATTTGTGGAACCAATTGCCGCGTAACATTGTGGAGGTGGGGTCCCTCGATTGTTTCAAGCACGGGTTGGACAAGTATATGAGTGGGATTGGGTGGTTATAGAATAGGAGCTGCCTCGTATGGGCCAATAGGCCTTCTGCAGTTACCTTTGTTCTTATGTTCTTATGTTCTTATGTTCAACATATGCTAAGTCCTGAAAGCGGCATTGAGTCACATTTTGCACAAACTCCTCTGCTGTTTTCGAAATATCTCAAATATCCTTATTTCGAGTCCTGTGCCGTATTTTGTAGCCAAATTCTGGATCTCTGCACGTATTCGCAGTTTAAAATTGCGAATTTTTTATACCCAACATATGCCAAGTCCTGAAAGCAGCGTTTGGTCACATTTGGCCCAATCCCCCTTGCAGTTTTCCAAAAATTCCAAACATCCCAATTTTAAGGCCTGATTCACATTTTGGAGCCAAATTCTGGCTCTCTGCACGTATTCGCAGTTTGAAATTACGATTTTTTACACCCAATATATGCCAAGTCCTGAAAGCGGCATTGAGTCACATTTTGCACAAACTCCTCTGCTGTTTTCGAAATATCTCAAATATCCCTATTTCGAGGCCTATGCCGTATTTTGGAGCCAAATTCTGGCTCTCTGCAGGTATTCGCAGTTTAAAATTGCGACTTTTTTATACCTAACATATGCCAAGTCCTGAAAGCGGCGTTTGGTCACATTTGGCCCAATCCCTCCTGCAGTTTTCCAAACATCCCAATTTTAAGGCCTGATTCACATTTTGGAGCCAAATTCTGACTCTCTGCACGTATTCGCAGTTTGAAATTACGATTTTTTATACCCAATATATGCCAAGTACTGAAAGCGGCGTTTTGTCACATTAGTCCCAAACCTCCCTGCAGTTTTCAAAATATCCCAAACATCCCAATTTCGAGGCCTGAGCCATATTTTGGAGCCAAATTCTTGCTCTCTGCACGTATTCGCACTCTGAAATTACGACTTTTTATACCCAACATTTGCCAAGTTCTGAAAGCGGCGTTTGGTCATATTTGTCCCAAAACCCCCTGCAGTTTTCAAAATATCCCAAACACCCCAATTACGAGGACTGAGCCATATTTTGGAGCCAAATTCTGGCTCTATGCACGTATTCGCAGTTTGAAATTATGACTTTTTATACCCAACATATGCCAAGTCCTGAAAGCGGCATTGAGTCACATTTTGCACAAACTCCCCTGCAGTTTTCGAAATATCCCAAATATCCCAATTTCGAGGCCTGAACCATAATTTGGAGCCAAATTCTGGGTCTCTGCACGTATTCGCAGTTTGAAATTACGACTTTATATACCCAACATATGCCAAGTACTGAAAGCGGCGTTTGGTCACATTTGTCCCATACCTCCCTGCAGTTTTCAAAATATCCCAAACATCCCAATTTCGAGACCTGAGCCATATTTTCGCGCCAAATTCTGGCTCTATACACGTATTCGCAGATAGAAATTACGACTTTTTATACCCAACATATGCCAAGTCCTGAAAGCTGCAGTGAGTCACATTTTGCACAAACTCCCCTGCAGTTTTCGAAATATCCCAAATATCCCAATTTCGAGGCCTGAGCTATATTTTGGAGCCAAATTTTGACTCTCTGCACGTATTCGCAGTTTGAAATTACGACTTTTTTATACCCAACATATGCAAAGTACTGAAAGCGGCGTTTTGTCACATTTGTCCCAAACCTCCCTGCAGTTTTCAAAATATCCCAACCATCCCAATATCGAGGTCTGAGCCATATTTTGGAGTCAACGTCTGGATCTCTGCACGTATTCACAGTTTGCTATTACGACTTTTTATACCCAACATATGCCAAGTACTGAAAGTGGCAGTGAGTCACAGTTTGCACAAACTCCCCTGCAGTTTTCAAAATATCCCAAACATCCCAATTTCGAGGCCTGAGCCATATTTTGGAACCAAATATTGGCTCTCTGCACGTATTCGCAGATTGAAATTACGACTTTTTATACCCAACATATGCCAAGTACTGAAAGCGGCGTTAAATCAAATTTGTCCCAAACCTCCCTGCAGTTTTCAAAATATCCCAAACATGCTAAATTCGAGGCCTGAGCCTTATTTTGAAGCCAAATTCTGGCTCTCTGCACGTATTCGCAGTTTGAAATTACGACTTTTTATACCCAACATATGCCAAATACTGAAAGTGACAGTGAGTCACATTTTGCGCAAACTCCCCTGCAGTTTTCAAAATATCCCAAACACCTCAATTTCGAGGCCTGAGCCATATTTTGTAGCCAAATTCTGTCTCTCTGCACGTGTTCGCAGTTTGAAATTGCTACTTTTTATACCCAACATATGCCAAGTTCTGAAAGCGCGTTTGGTGACATGTGTCCCAAATCTCACTGCAGTTTTCAAAACATCCCAAACGTCCTACTTTCGAGGCCTGAGCCATATTTTGGAGCCAAGTTCTTGCTCTCTGCACATATTCGCAGTTTGAATTTACGACTTTTTATACCCAACATATGCCAAGTTCTGAAAGCGCGTTTGGTCACATGTGTCCCAAATCTCACTGCAGTTTTCAAAATATCCCAAACGTCCTACTTTCGAGGCCTGAGCCATATTTTGGAGCAAAGTTCTGGCTCTCTGCACATATTCGCAGTTTGAATTTACGACTTTTTATACCCAACATATGCCATGTCCTGAAAGCGGCATTGAGTCACATTTTGCACAAACTCCCCTGCAGTTTTCGAAATATCCCAAATATCCAAATTTCGACGCCTGAGACATATTTTGGAGCCAAATTCTTGCTCTCTGCACGTATTCGCAGTTTGAAATTACGACTTTTTACACCCAACATATTCAAGGTACTGAAAGCAGCAGTGAGTCACATTTTGCACAAACTATCCTGCAGTTTTCAAAATATCCCAAACATCTCAATTTCGAGGCCTGAGCCATATTTTGGATCCAAATTCTGGCTCTCTGCACGTATTCGCTGTTTGAAGTTACGACTTTTTTATACCCAACATATGCGATGTACTGAAAGCGGCGTTTGGTCACATTTGTCCCAAACCTCCCTTCAGTTTACAAAATATCCCAAACATCCCAATTTCGCGGCCTTTGCCATATTTTGGAGCCAAATTCAAGCTCTCTGCACGTATTCGCAGTTTGAAATTACGAATTTATATACCCAACATATGCCAAGTACTGAAAGCGGCGTTTGGTAACATTTAGTGCAATCCCCCCTGCATTTTTCAAAATATCCCAAACATCCCAATTTTAAGGCCTGATTCACATTTTGGAGCCACATTCTGGGTCTCTGCACGTATTCGCAGTTTGAAATTACGATTTTTTATACCCAATATATGCCATGTTCTGAATGCGGCGTTTGGTCATATTTGTCCCAAACCCCCTTGCAGTTTTCAAAATATCCCAAACACCCCAATTTCGAGGACTGAGCCATATTTTGGAGATAATTCTGGCTCTATGCACGTAATCGCAGTTTGAAATTACCACTTTTTATACCCAACATATGCTAAGTCCTGAAAGCGGCATTGAGTCACATTTTGCACAAACTCCTCTGCTGTTTTCTAAATATCTCAAATATCCCTATTTCGAGGCCTGTGCCGTATTTTGGAGCCAAATTCTGGCTCTCTGCAGGTATTCGCAGTTTAAAATTGCGACTTTTTTATACCTAACATATGCCAAGTCCTGAAAGCGGCGTTTGGTCACATTTGGCCCAATCCCTGCTGCAGTTTTCCAAACATCCCAATTTTAAGGCCTGATTCACATTTTGGAGCCAAATTCTGGCTCTCTGCACGTATTCGCAGTTTGAAATTACGATTTTTTATACCCCATATATGCCAAGTACTGAAAGCGGTAGTGAGTCACATTTGTCCCAAACCTCCCTGCAGTTTTCAAAATATCCCAAACATCCCAATTTCGAGGCCTGAGCCATATTTTGGAGCCAAATTCTTGCTCTCTGCACGTATTCGCACTTTGAAATTACGACTTTTTATACCCAACATTTGCCAAGTTCTAAAAGCGGCGTTTGGTCATATTTGTCCCAAACCCCCCTGCAGTTTTCAAAATATCCCAAACACCCCAATTTCGAGGACTGATCCATATTTTGGAGCCAAATTCTGGCTCTATGCACGTATTCGCAGTTTGAAATTACGATTTTTTATACCCAACATATGCCTAGACCTGAAAGCGGCATTGAGTCACATTTTGCACAAACTTCTCTGCTGTTTTTGAAGTATCTCAAATATCCCTATTTCGAGGCCTGTGCCGTATTTTGGAGCCAAATTCTGGCTCTCTGCACGTATTCGCAGTTTGAAATTACGACTTTTTTATACCCAACATATGCGAAGTACTGAAAGCGGCGTTTTGCCACATTAGTCCCAAACCTCCCTGCAGTTTTCAAAATATCCCAAACATCCCAATATCGAGGCCTGAGCCACTTTTTGGAGTCAACGTCTGGATCTCTGCACGTATTCACAGTTTGATATTATTACTTTTTACACCCAACATATGCCAAGTACTGAAAGTGGCAGTGAGTCACATTTTGCACAAACTCCCCTGCAGGTTTCATAATATCCCACACATCCCAATTTCGAGGCCTGAGCCATATTTTGGAACCAAATTTTGGCTCTCTGCACGTATTCGCAGTTTGAAATTACGACTTTTTGTACCCAACATATGCCAAGTACTGAAAGCGGCAGTGACTCACATTTTGCTAAACTCCCTTGCAGTTTTCAAAATATCCCAAACATCGCAATTTTGAGGCCTGAGCCATATTTTGTAGCCAAATTCTGGCTCTCTACACGTATTCGAAGTTTTAAATTACGACTTTTTATACCTAACATATGCCAAGTACTGAAAGCGGCATTTGGTCATATTTGTCCAAAACCCCCCTGCAGTTTTCAAAATATCCCAAACATCCCAATTTCGAGGCCTGAGCCATATTTTGGAGGCAAATTCTGGTTCTATACACGTATTCGCAGACAGAAATTACGACTTTTTATACCCAACATATGCCAAGTCCTGAAAGCTGCAGTGAGTCACATTTTGCACAAACTCCCCTGCAGTTTTCGAAATATCCCAAATATTCCAATTTCGAGGCCTGAGCTATATTTTGGAGCCAAATTTTGACTCTCTGCACGTATTCGCAGTTTGAAATTACGACTTTTTTATACCCAACATATGCAAATTACTGAAAGCGGCGTTTTGTCACATTTGTCCCAAACCTCCCTGCAGTTTTCTAAATATCCCAAACATCCCATTATCGAGGTCTGAGCCATATTTTGGAGTCAACGTCTGGATCTCTGCACGTATTCACAGTTTGCTATTACGACTTTTTATACCCAACATATGCCAAGTACTGAAAGTGGCAGTGAGTCACAGTTTGCACAAACTCCCCTGCAGTTTTCAAAATATCCCAAACATCCCAATTTCGAGGCCTGAGCCATATTTTGGAACCAAATATTGGCTCTCTGCACGTATTCGCAGATTGAAATTACGACTTTTTATATCCAACATATGCCAAGTACTGAAAGCGGCGTTAAATCAAATTTGTCCCAAACCTCCCTGCAGTTTTCAAAATATCCCAAACATGCTAAATTCGAGGCCTGAGCCATATTTTGAAGCCAAATTCTGGCTCTCTGCACGTATTCGCAGTTTGAAATTACGACTTTTTATACCCAACATATGCCAAATACTGAAAGTGACAGTGAGTCACATTTTGCGCAAACTCCCCTGCAGTTTTCAAAATATCCCAAACACCTCAATTTCGAGGCCTGAGCCATATTTTGTAGCCAAATTCTGTCTCTCTGCACGTGTTCGCAGTTTGAAATTGCTACTTTTTATACCCAACATATGCCAAGTTCTGAAAGCGCGTTTGGTGACATGTGTCCCAAATCTCACTGCAGTTTTCAAAACATCCCAAACGTCCTACTTTCGAGGCCTGAGCCATATTTTGGAGCCAAGTTCTGGCTCTCTGCACATATTCGCAGTTTGAATTTACGACTTTTTATACCCAACATATGCCAAGTTCTGAAAGCGCGTTTGGTCACATGTGTCCCAAATCTCACTGCAGTTTTCAAAATATCCCAAACGTCCTACTTTCGAGGCCTGAGCCATATTTTGGAGCCAAGTTCTGGCTCTCTGCACATATTCGCAGTTTGAATTTACGACTTTTTATACCCAACATATGCCATGTCCTGAAAGCGGCATTGAGTCACATTTTGCACAAACTCCCCTGCAGTTTTCGAAATATCCCAAATATCCAAATTTCGACGCCTGAGACATATTTTGGAGCCAAATTCTTGCTCTCTGCACGTATTCGCAGTTTGAAATTACGACTTATTACACCCAACATATTCCAGGTACTGAAAGCAGTGTAACGGGGGGTGGGGGAAATAGCTCTATCTTGTCCATTATTCCACCCCCCAGTTAACTAACGAGGCCGGGGGAAACAGCTCTCTCTAGTCCGTTATCCCGTCCCCAGTTAGCTAACTATTCTAGAGCACCTCCAGAGTTCCTAAGGCAACCTCTCTCGTTCAACACCTTGTAACCTAGGTATTTGACTACCTAGGTGCTAAGACTACAAGGCGCCGTCACTTGATCAGTTACCCGAAACTCCAGAGAGAACTCTAGAATACTGAATCATTGCCACAAACGTACAAGAGAAAACGAAAGGAAAGAAATGAATAGTGAAGTAATTAGTGAGGGTTTGGGGTGAGAGGTAGGGAAGTGGGAGGAGCGAGGAGGGTCATTAGTTGAAAGTGAGAGTTTAGAGAAGGGTGGAGGGAGAGGTGTAGATAGGTAGAAGTAGAAGAGTAGATAGTAGAAGTAGAAGAGTAGATAGTAGAAGACGAAATGCTGCCACCATCCATTCATGATCATTACATACAAGACAAGGAATGGAACTTGCCTGTATCACAAAATTCTCAAAGGATGTTATCATGAGTTCATTATTAGTATGTTCCCTCTGTACCATGTATCAACTCCAAACATGTACTCATTTATATCATGAACCCAGTAACCACAGAGGCTTTCTCAAATCCTCAACTCAAAGCTCTAGGGAACAAAGTTAAACACAATTTAAATAATAAATTCATAATTATATTTCACATGAAGTATCATAATTTAGCAATTCAATTAAAATGTTCCAGTTTAATATGCAAAGTGAGTCATCATCCAAGAATTCGAGAACCCTACAACTTGACTGCCCCTGATCATCACACAACATATGTAAACACGACCAAGTCACCTAAATGTTCACTCACCGAGGACTGAGTCTAAGTTGAATAGAGAGGGGGGGGGGGGGTCTGCAATTTTCAGGCAGCGTCACCCCCCGTCTGGTGACGGCCTATCTCGACGGCTGGCCTCTGCTCTGCTCCGCTGGCCGGTCTCCTATTGCTTAATGCTCGATAGCTCTCCGAGTTTATATTGGGGAACCTAGTAGCTAACTCCGCCCACAAGTAGATAGCCTCCGGCACTACCAAGCCACTCCTTAAACGTCGGCATGTTTGAAGGCTACCCGGCTCCAATTATACGCTTAGCGGAAGCAAGGTGAAATTCTCATGATCTGACCTCAGGTCACTTGGGGTCGTTAACGGTTAGAGGTGTGAGATCTCAGGCAGACAACTGGCGCCTCTCCGATCCTTGTCTGTGACTCATGTACTCTATGTATGTATTAACCTTAACCAAACACTTTTACAGTGTTACATCTCCCCTTCTCCCCGAAAATAAAGTTTTTGCAACACTGCTAAAGCAAGCTAGCTGTGTGCGACAACTTTATTAACGAAAAGAATACATCCTAGCTAAACAAATATACATCATCCTACTCTAAAAAAATGAAATATATAGACAGACGTCCATTGTCTCTGGCTGGGCGACGTCACTGCTTGGTCTTGTAGATAATCCTGTACCACATTTCTTCAACACAACTGCCTCCGTCGCTTCTCCGTCGTTAACGCACAACAACCCTTGGTCAACCCGAAAGCCGTTACTACTTGAACTGCGCACAGGACCGTGGAATTCGGTTGTCCCAGCTGATCTGTAATTGGCCCTACGTCAGTCACCATGAGAGACGTATATTGGGGTTCTTCACAGCTATAGGGACTACAAGTTTCGAGACCTTCATATAGTTGCCAACAGTAGAAATCCCATCCTACTCTTCTTCCTCCCTGTTGCTCCAGCACGCCTCCTTCAGAGAGCTACTTCTGACAGCCACATCAAGTCCGCATGACACAGGAAGAATCACTCAACAGAGCAACATGCTTGTAGGAGGGGCGGCCAGTTAAGGCAAACGATCCTGTCTTGCAATTACGCTCCATGCAATGATGCTGATACCAGCAAGGGACACGAGGCATCGTGTCTCACTCAGCTTGTCTTATCTTCTTTCTTCTCTCTTCTTTCTTCTCTCTTCCTTCTTCTCTCTTCTTTCTTCTCTCTTCTTTCTTCTCTCTTCCTCCTCCCATGGGTCTTTGACAAGCGACCTGGGGTCCATTGGGGTCCGTCCTGGGTAGACCGATGTTGGTGGGACAGACTGGAGTCGTTGTTCCTCTTCCATCTTTACTGGGTCGTCTGGGTTCGTCTGCAGAACGACCTGGGGTCCACTGGGGTCCGTCCGTCTTGGGGTCCACTGGGTAGACCAATGTTGACCGACCGAGAGGGCTGCATCTTGGGGTCCCCTGGGGTAGTGGTGGTGGTGGAGCCATGACCTCCAGGTAGTGGGCTGGTCGTGGTGGTGGTGATAAACGCCCCTGAGTGTGGTACACGGCAGCCGTCTCCCTCTTCTGTATATGCGTCGCGCCTCTCCTCTGGCTCCCACCTGTGAATTGAACATAAAGGCGACAATACCCGTGTTCCATGCTGTTGTGTGACCCTGTAGTTTGTATAGGGTTACACAGTTATATCATAACGCTCTCCTCCTGGCAACAACTACACTTCAATTTTTTTTTTTTTTTTAATAATCCAATTAACTCTGAATGATATTGACTTGGTGGAACATAAAACAGTAACAGAGGAAAGTTTAGAGAAGAGAGAATAAGGTCGTCACTACCTTTAACTTGTCACAAAAAAAAATCAACACTAATAGACAAAACACTAGCCTAAACTTAACTGTACCGTTCTTAATCTTAAGTACTTAATTAACCGTTACTCCCACCCTTAACCTACAGCCACCTACGTGACCCAGAGTGTTTCCCTAGCATCTCCGCCGGTCAACAACTCCAAACTGTTGCCACCCCTGTGACCAGACTATCTAACGTCGAGCGTCCCCAACGTGAAGTCTACTGACATACTAAGCCTCCCCCTAGCATGCTGTACAAGACCAGTACACCTCGGGTTATTGCGTTCAAATGGAGTAAAACAGTCGATCGCAATAATCTGAGCAGAACCACTAAAAACTACTTAAAATCTATTTAAGAACTACACCTGCCACTCCCCACTGACCTGGAGACCAGCGGTGGCTGGGTGTCCCCGTGGGACATGTGAGGTCACCTGTCACACTCGGCTGACCTGCACTACCAACACCGCTAAGTTCCCAAATCACCAAATCTTATCACTAACATTAATCACTACACACGCAAGTTCTGGTGAACATTCCCTGAACTACACAAAACTCACAAAATCACTAAACACAACACCAGAGAATCACCATCTCCTAACCTGGAAAAAGCTCGCTAAATCGCGAATAATAAACACCTGTCAAGATCTCCCTGATAGCGCCTGAGCGGCAAAAAGACACGTGGGACTGAACAATGTTAAAAGAACACCAACTACCTACAACATTGTTCAACACCGCTGCCATCATTGTAACGGGGGGTGGGGGAAATAGCTCTATCTTGTCCATTATTCCACCCCCCAGTTAACTAACGAGGCCGGGGGAAACAGCTCTCTCTAGTCCGTTATCCCGTCCTCAGTTAGCTAACTATTCTAGAGCACCCTCCAGAGTTCCTAAGGCAACCTCTCTCGTTCAACACCTTGTAACCTAGGTATTTGACTACCTAGGTGCTAAGACTACAAGGCGCCGTAACTTGATCAGTTACCCGAAACTCTAGAGAGAACTCTAGAATACTGAATCAATGCCACAAACGTATAAGAGAAAACGAAAGGAAAGAAATGAATAGTGAAGTAATTAGTGAGGGCTTGGGGTGAGAGGGAGAGAGGTGGGAGGAGCGAGGAGGGTCATTAGTTGAAAGTGAGAGTTTAGAGAGGGGTGGAGGGAGAGGTGTAGATAGGTAGAAGGAGAAGAGTAGATAGTAGAAGTAGAAGAGTAGATAGTAGAAGACGAAATGCTGCCACCATCCATCCATGATCATTACATACAAGACAAGGAATGGAACTTGTCTGTATCAAAATATTCTCAAAAGATGTTATCATGAGTTCATTATTAGTATGTTCCCTCTGTACCATGTATCAACTACAAACATGTACTCATTTATATCATGAACCCAGTAACCACAGAGGCTTTCTCAAATCCTCAACTCAAAGCTCTAGGGAACAAAGTTAAACACAATTTAAATAATAAATTCATAATTATATTTCACATGAAGTATCATAATTTAGCAATTCAATTAAAATGTTCCAGTTTAATATGCAAAGTGAGTCATCATCCAAGAATTCGAGAACCCTACAACTTGACTGCCCCTGATCATCACACAACATATGTAAACACGACCAAGTCACCTAAATGTTCACTCACCGAGGACTGAGTCTAAGTTGAATAGAGAGGGGGGGGGGCCTGCAATTTTCAGGCAGCGTCACCCCCCGTCTGGTGACGGCCTATCTCGACGGCTGGCCTCTGCTCTGCTCCGCTGGCCGGTCTCCTATTGCTTAATGCTCGATAGCTCTCCGAGTTTATATTGGGGAACCTAGTAGCTAACTCCGCCCACAAGTAGATAGCCTCCGGCACTACCAAGCCACTCCTTAAACGTCGGCATGTTTGAAGGCTACCCGGCTCCAATTATACGCTTAGCGGAAGCAAGGTGAAATTCTCATGATCTGACCTCAGGTCACTTGGGGTCGTTAACGGTTAGAGGTGTGAGATCTCAGGCAGACAACTGGCGCCTCTCCGATCCTTGTCTGTGACTCATGTACTCTATGTATGTATTAACCTAAACCAAACACTTTTACAGTGTTACAGCAGCAGTGAGTCACATTTTGCACAAACTATCCTGCAGTTTTCAAAATATCCCAAACATCCCAATTTCGAGGCCTAAACCATATTTTGGAGTCAAATTCTGGCTCTCTGCACGTATTCGCAGTTTGAAATTACGACTTTTTTTATGCCCAACATATGCCAAGTACTGATAGCGGCATTTGGTCACATTTGTCCCAAACCCCGAATGCAGTTTTCAAAATATCCCAAACATCCCAATTTCGAGGTCTGAGCCAAATATTGGAGCCAAATTATAGCTCTATGCACGTATTCGCGGTTTGAAATTACGACATTTGATACCCATCATATGCCAAGTCTTGAAAGCGGCAGTGAGACACATTTCGAACAAACTCCCCTGCAGTTTTCAAAATATCCCAAACATCCCAATTTCGAGGTCTGAGCCTTTTCTGGAGCCAAATTCTGGCTCTCTGCACGTATTCGCAGTTTGAAATTACGAATTTATATACCCAACATATGCCAAGTACTGAAAGCGGCGTTTCGTAACATTTAGTGCAATCCCCCCTGCAGATTTCAAAATATCCCAAACATCCCAATTTTAAGGCCTGATTCACATTTTGGAGCCAAATTCTGGCTCTCTGCACGTATTCGCAGCTTGAAATTACGATTTTTTATACCCAATATATGCCAAGTAATGAAAGGGGTAGTGAGTCACATTTTGCACAAACTCCCCTGCAGTTTCCCAAAATATCCCAAACATCCCAATTTCGAGGCCTGAGCCATATTTTGGAACCAAATTTTGGCTCTCTACACGTATTCGCAGTTTGAAATTACGAATTTTTAAACCCAACATTTACCAAGTTCTGAAAGCGGCATTTGGTCATATTGGTCCCAAACCCCCCTGCAGTTTTCAAAATATCCAAAACATCTCAATTTCGAGTCCTGAGCCATATTTTGGAGCCAAATTCTGGCTCCATGCACGTATTCGCAGATTGAATTTACGACTTTTTATACCCAACATATGCCTAGTCCTGAAAGCGGCAGTGAGTCACATTTTGCACAAACTCCCTTGTAGTTTTCGAAATATCCCAAATATCCCAATTTCGACGCCTGAGCCATATTTTGGAGCCAAATTTTGGCTCTCTGCAAGTTGTCGAAGTTTGATATTACGATATTTACACCCAACATATGCCAAGTACTGAAAGCGGAAGTGAGTCACATTTTGCACAAACTCCCCTGCAGTTTTCAAAATATCCCAAACTTCCCAATTTCGAGGCCTGAGCCATATTTTGGATCCAAATTATGGCTCTCTGCACGTATTCGCTGTTTGAAGTTACGACTTTTTTATACCCAACATATGCGATGTGCTGAAAGCGGCGTTTGGTCACATTTGTCCCAAATCTCCCTTCAGTTTACAAAATATCCCAAACATCCCAATTTCGCGGCCTGAGCCATATTTTGGAGCCAAATTCAAGCTCTCTGCACGTATTCGCAGTTTGAAATTACGACATTTTTGTGCCCAACATATGCCAAGTACTGAAAGCGGCATTTGGTTACATTTGTCCCAAACCTCTCTGCAGTTTTCAAAATATCCCAAACATCCCAATATCGAGGGCTGAGCCATATTTTGGAGCCAACGTCTGGCTCTCTGCACGTATTCATATTTTGATATTACGACTTTTTATACCCAACATATGCCAAGTACTGAAAGTGGCAGTGAGTCACATTTTGCGCAAACTCCCCTGTAGTTTTCAAAATATCCCAAACATCCCAATTTCGAGACCTTAGCCATATTTTGGAGGCAAATTTTGGCTCTATGCACGTATTCGCGGTTTGAAATTACGACATTTTATAACCAACATATGCCAAGTACTGAAAGCGGCGTTTGGTGACATTTGTCCCAACCCCCCCCCCCCCTGCAGTTTTCAAAATATCCCAAATATCCCAATTTCGAGGCCTGAGCCATATTTTGCAGCCAAATTTTGGCTCTTTGCACGTACTCGCAGTTTGAAATTACGACTTTTTATATCCAACATATGCCAAGTACTGGAAGCGGCGTTTGGTCACAAATGTCCCAAACCTCCCTGCAGTTTTGAAAATATCCTAAACATCTCAATTTCGAGGCCTGAGCCATATTTTAGAGCCAAATTCTGGCTCTCAGCACGTATTCGCAGTTTGAAATTACGACTTTTTATACCCAACAAATGCCAAGTACTGAATGCGGCGTTTGGTCACATTCGTCCAAAACCTCCCTGCAGTTTTCAAAATATCCCAAACATGCTAATTTCGAGGCCTGAGTCATAGTTTGGAGCAAAATTCTGGCTCTCTGCACGTATTGGCAGTTTAAAATTACGACTTTATATACGCAACATATGCCAAGTACTGAAAGTGGCGTTTGGTCACATTTGTCCGAAACCTCCCTGCAGTTTTCAAAATATCCCAAATATCCCAATTTCCAGGCCTGAGGCATATTTTGGAGCCAAATTCTGGCTCTCTGCACGTATTCATATTTTGATATTACGACTTTTTATACCCAACATATGCCAAGTACTGAAAGCGGCAGTGACTCACATTTTGCTAAACTCCCTTTCAGTTTTCAAAATATCCCAAACATCCCAATTTCGAGGCCTGAGCCATGTTTTGTAGCCAAATTCTGGCTCTCTGCACGTATTTGCAGTTTGAAATTACGACTTTTTATACCCAACATATGCCAAGTACTCAAAACGTTGTTGGTCACATTTTGCGCAAACTCCCCTGCAGTTTTCAAAATATCCCAAATATCCCAATTTCGAGGCCTTAGCCATATTTTGGAGCAAAATGCTGAGTCTCTGCACGTATTCGCAGTTTGAAATTACGAACTTTTATACCCAACATAAGCCAAGTACTGAAAGCAGCAGTGAGTCACATTTTGCACAAACTCCCCTGCAGTTTTCAAAATATCCCAAATATCCCAATTTCGAGGTCTGAGCCTTATTCTGGAGCCAAATTCTGGCTCTCTGCACGTATTCGCAGTTTGAAATTACGAATTTATATACCCAACATATGCCAAATACTGAAAGCGGCGTTTCGTCACATTTGTCCCAAACCTCCCTGCAGTTTTCAAAATATCCCAAACATCCCAATATCGAGGGCTGAGCCATATTTTGGAGCCAACGTCTGACTCTCTGCACGTATTCATATTTTGATATTACGAATTTTTATACCCAACATATGCCAAGTACTGAAAGTGGCTGTAAGTCACATTTTGCGCAAACTCCCCTGCAGTTTTCAAAATATCCCAAACATCCCAATTTTGAGGCCTGAGCCATATTTTGGATGCAAATTTTGGTTCTATGCACATTTTCGCGGTTTGAAATTACGACATTTTATACCCAACATATGCCAAGTCCTGAAAGTGGCAGTTAGTCACATTTCGCACAAACTCCCCTGCAGGTTTCAAAATATCCCAAACATCCCAATTTCGAGGTCTGAGCCTTATTCTGGAGCCAAATTCTGGCTCTCTGCACGTATTCGCAGTTTGAAATTACGAATTTATATACCCAACATATGCCAAATACTGAAAGCGGCGTTTCGTCACATTTGTCCCAAACCTCCCTGCAGTTTTCAAAATATCCCAAATATCTCAAATTCGAGGCCTGAGCCGTATTTTGGAGCCAAATTCTGGCTCTCTGCACGTATACGCAGTTTAAAATTGCGACTTTTTTATACCCAACATATGCTAAGTCCTGAAAGCAGAGTTTGGTAACATTTGGTGCAATCCCCCCTGCAGTTTTCAAAATATCCCAAACATCCCAATTTTAAGGCCTGATTCACATTTTGGAGCCAAATTCTGGCTCTCTGCACGTATTCGCAGTTTGAAATTACGATTTTTTATACCCAATATATGCCATGTAATGAAAGGGGTAGTGAGTCACATTTTGCACAAACTCCCCAGCAGTTTTCAAAATACCCCAAACATTCCAATTTCGAGGCCTGAGCCATATTTTGGAACCAAATTTTGGCTCTCTACACGTATTCGCAGTTTGAAGTTACGACTTTTTAAACCCAACATATGCCAAGTACTGAAAGCGGCAGTGACTCACATTTTGCTAAACTCCCTTTCAGTTTTCAAAATATCCCAAACATCCCAATTTCGAGGCCTGAGCCATGTTTTGTAGCCAAATTCTGGCTCTCTGCACGTATTTGCAGTTTGAAATTACGACTTTTTATACCCAACATATGCCAAGTACTCAAAACGTTGTTGGTCACATTTGTCCCAAACCCCCCCTGCAGTTTTCAAAATATCCAAAACATCTCAATTTCGAGTCCTGAGCCATATTTTGGAGCCAAATTCTGGCTCCATGCACGTATTCGCAGATTTAATTTACGACTTTTTATACCCAACATATGCCTAGTCCTGAAAGCGGCAGTGAGTCACATTTTGCACAAACTCCCTTGTAGTTTTCGAAATATCCCAAATATCCCAATTTCGACGCCTGAGCCATATTTTGGAGCCAAATTTTGGCTCTCTGCAAGTTGTCGAAGTTTGATATTACGATATTTACATCCAACATATGCCAAGTACTGAAAGCGGAAGTGAGTCACATTTTGCACAAACTCCCCTGTAGTTTTCAAAATATCCCAAACATCCCAATTTCGAGACCTTAGCCATATTTTGGAGGCAAATTTTGGCTCTATGCACGTATTCGCGGTTTGAAATTACGACATTTTATAACCAATATATGCCAAGTCCTGAAAGCAGCAGTGAGTCACATTTCACACAAACTCCCCTGCAGTTTTCGAAATATCCCAAATATTCCAATTTTGAGGCCTGAGCTATATTTTGGAGCCAAATTTTGGCTCTCTGCACGTATTCACAGTTTGAAATTACGACTTTTTTATACCCAACATATGCCAAGTACTGAAAGTGGCGTTTGGTGAAATTTGTCGTAAATCCCCCTGCAGTTTTCAAAATATCCCAAACATCCCAATTTCGATACCTGAGCCATATTTTGGAGCCAAATTCTGGCTCTCTGCACGTATTCGCAGTTTGAAATTACGACTTTTTTATACCCAACATATGCCAAGAACTGAAAGCGGCGTTTGGTGACATTTGTCCCAAACACCCCCCTCCCATGCAGTTTTCAAAATATCCCAAATATCCCAATTTCGAGGCCTGAGCCATATTTTGGAGCCAAATTTTGGCTCTTTGCACGTACTCGCAGTTTGAAATTACGACTTTTTATATCCAACATATACCAAGTACTGGAAGCGGCGTTTGGTCACAAATGTCCCAAACCTCCCTGCAGTTTTCAAAATATCCCAAATATTCCAATTTCGAGGCCTGAGGCATATTTTGGAGCCAAATTCTGGTGCTCTGCACGTATTCGCTGTTTGAAATTACGACTTTTTATACCCAACATATGCCAAGTTCTGAGAGCGGCATTGAGTCACATTTGGCACAAACTCCCATGCAGTTTTCAAAAGTATCCCAAATATCCCAATTTCGAGGCCTGAGCCATAATTTGCATCCAAATTCTGGGTCTCTGCACGTATTCGCAGTTTGAAATTGCGAATTTAATACTCAACATATGCCAAGTACTGAAACCGCCGTTTGGTCAAATTTGTCCCAATCTCCCCTGCAGTTTTCAAAATATCCTAAACATCTCAATATCGAGGCCTGAGCCATATTTTGGAGCCAAATTCTGGCTCTCAGCACGTATTCGCAGTTTGAAATTACGACTTTTTATACCCAACAAAT
Source organism: Procambarus clarkii (assembly GCF_040958095.1). Classification (NCBI taxonomy): domain Eukaryota; kingdom Metazoa; phylum Arthropoda; class Malacostraca; order Decapoda; family Cambaridae; genus Procambarus; species Procambarus clarkii. The sequence continues at coordinate 46,505 of NW_027189381.1, forward strand.
GCCAAGTACTGAATGCGGCGTTTGGTCACATTTGTCCCAAACCTCCCTGCAGTTTTCAAAATATCCCAAACATGCTAATTTCGAGGCCTGAGCCATAGTTTGGAGCAAAATTCTGGCTCTCTGCACGTATTGGCAGTTTAAAATTACGACTTTATATACGCAACATATGCCAAGTACTGAAAGTGGCCTTTGGTCACATTTGTCCGAAACCTCCCTGCAGTTTTCAAAATATCCCAAATATCCCAATTTCGAGGCCTGAGGCATATTTTGGAGCCAAATTCTGGCTCTCTGCACGTATTCATATTTTGATATTACGAATTTTTATACCCAACATATACCAAGTACTGAAAGTGGCAGTGAGTCACATTTTGCGCAAACTCCCCTGCAGTTTTTTAAATATCCCAAACATCCCAATTTCGAGGCCTGAGCCATATTTTGGAGGAAAATTTTGGCTCTATGCACGTTTTCTCGGTTTGAAATTACGACATTTTATACCCAACATATGCAAAGTCCTGAAAGCGGCAGAGAGTCACATTTTGCACAAACTCCCCTGCAGTTTTCGAAATATCCCAAATATCCCAATTTCGAAGCCTGAGCCATATTTTGGAGCCAAATTCGGGTTCTCTGCACGTATTCGCAGTTTGAAATTACGAACTTTTATACCCAACATATGCCAAGTACTGAAAGCAGCAGTGAGTCACATTTTGCACAAACTCCCCTGCAGTTTTCAAAATATCCCAAACATCCCAATTTAGAGGTCTGAGCCTTATTCTGGAGCCAAATTCTGGCTCTCTGTACGTATTCGCAGTTTGAAATTACGAATTTATATACCCAACATATGCCAAGTACTGAAAGCGGCGTTTCGTCACATTTGTCCCAAACCTCCCTGCAGTTTTCAAAATATTCCAAATATCCCAATTTCGAGGCCTGAGTCATATTTTGGAACCAAATTTTGGCTCTCTACACGTATTCGCAGTTTGAAGTTACGACTTTTTATACCCAACATATGCCAAGTACTGAAAGCGGCAGTGACTCACATTTTGCTAAACTCCCTTGCAGTTTTCAAAATATCCCAAACATCCCAATTTCGAGGCCTGAGCCATGTTTTGTAGCCAAATTCTGGCTCTCTGCACGTATTCGCACTTTGAAATTACGACTTTTTATACCCAACATATGCCAAGTACTCAAAACGTTGTTTGGTCACATTTGTCCCAAACCCCCCTGCAGTTTTCAAAATATCCCAAACATCCCAATTTCGAGGACTGAGTCATATTTTGGAGCGAAATTTTAGCTCTATGCACGTATTCGCAGTTTGAAATTACGACTTTTTATACCAAACATATGCCAAGTCCTGAGAGCGGCATTGAGTCACATTTTGCACAAACCCCCCTGCAGTTTTCAAAATATCCAAAACATCTCAATTTCGAGGCCTGAGCCATATTTTGGAGCCAAATTCTGGCTCTATGCACGTATTCGTAGATTGAATTTACGACTTTTTATACCCAACATATGCCTAGTCCTGAAAGCGGCAGTGAGTCACATTTTGCACAAACTCCCTTGTAGTTTTCGAAATATCTCAAATATCCCAATTTCGACGCCTGCGCCATAATTTGGAGCCAAATTTTGGCTCTCTGCAAGTTGTCGAAGTTTGATATTACGATATTTACACCCAACATATGCCAAGTACTGAAAGCGGAAGTGAGTCACATTTTGCACAAACTCCCCTGCAGTTTTCAAAATATCCCAAACATCCCAATTTCGAGGCCTGAGCCATATTTTGGATCCAAATTCTGGCTCTCTGCACGTATTCGCTGTTTGAAGTTACGACTTTTTTATACCCAACATATGAGATGTACTGAAAGCGGCGTTTGGTCACATTTGTCCCAAACCTCCCTTCAGTTTACAAAATATCCCAAATATCCCAATTTCGAGGCCTGAGCCATAATTTGGAGCGAAATTCAAGCTCTCTGCACGTATTCGCAGTTTGAAATTACGAACTTTTATACCCAACATATGCCAAGTACTGAAAGCAGCAGTGAGTCACATTTTGCACAAACTCCCCTGCAGTTTTGAAAATATCCCAAATATCCCAATTTCGAGGCCTTAGCCATGTTTTGGAGCAAAATGCAGGCTCTCTGCACGTATTCGCAGTTTGAAATTGCGACTTGTTTATACCCAACATATGCCAAGTACTGAAAGCGAAGTTTGGTTACATTTGTCCCAAACTTCCCTGCAGTTTTCAAAATATCCCAAACATCCCAATATCGAGGCCTGAGGCATATTTTGGAGCCAAATTCTGGCTCTCTGCACGTATTCATATTTTGATATTACGACTTTTTATACCCAACATATGCCAAGTACTGAAAGTGGCTGTAAGTCACATTTTGCGCAAACTCCCCTGCAGTTTTCAAAATATTACAAACATCCCAATTTCGAGGCCTGAGCCATATTTTGAATGCAAATTTTGGTTCTATGCACATTTTCGCGGTTAGAAATTACGACATTTTATACCCAACATATGCCAAGTCCTGAAAGTGGCAGTTAGTCACATTTTGCACAAACTCCCCTGCAGTTTTCAAAATATCCCAAACATCCCAATTTAGAGGTCTGAGCCTTATTCTGGAGCCAAATTCTGGCTCTCTGCACGTATTCGCAGTTTGAAATTACGAATTTATATACCCAACATATGCCAAGTACTGAAAGCGGCGTTTCGTCACATTTGTCCCAAACCTCCCTGCAGTTTTCAAAATATCCCAAATATCCCAATTTCGAGGCCTGATTCACATTTTGGAGCCAAATTCTGGCTCTCTGCACGTATTCGCAGTTTGAAATTACGATTTTTTATACCCAATATATTCCAAGTAATGAAAGGGGTAGTGAGTCACATTTTGCACAAACTCCCCTGCAGTTTTCAAAATATCCCAAACATCCCAATTTCGAGGCCTGAGCCATATTTTGGAACCAAATTTTGGCTCTCTACACGTATTCGCAGTTTGAAGTTACGACTTTTTATACCCAACATATGCCAAGTACTGAAAGCGGCAGTGACTCACATTTTGCTAAACTCCCTTGCAGTTTTTAAAATATCCCAAACATCCCAATTTCGAGGCATGAGCCATGTTTTGTAGCCAAATTCTGGCTCTCTGCACGTATTTGCAGTTTGAAATTACGACTTTTTATACCCAACATATGCCAAGTACTCAAAACGTTGTTTGGTCACATTTGTCCCAAACCCCCCTGCAGTTTTCAAAATATCCCAAACATCCCAATTTCGAGGCCTGAGCCAAATTTTGGAGCCAAATTCTGGCTCTCTGCACGTATTCGCACTTTGAAATTACGAATTTTTAAACCCAACATTTGCCAAGATCTGAAAGCGGCGTTTGGTCATATTTGTCCCAAACCTCCCTGCAGTTTTCAAAATATCCCAAACATCCCAATTTCGAGGACTGAGTCATATTTTGGAGCGAAATTTTAGCTCTATGCACGTATTCGCAGTTTGAAATTACGACTTTTTATACCAAACATATGCCAAGTCCTGAGAGCGGCATTGAGTCACATTTTGCACAAACCCCCCTGCAGTTTTCAAAATATCCAAAACATCTCAATTTCGAGTCCTGAGCCATATTTTGGAGCCAAATTCTGGCTCCATGCACGTATTCGCAGATTTAATTTACGACTTTTTATACCCAACATATGCCTAGTCCTGAAAGCGGCAGTGAGTCACATTTTGCACAAACTCCCTTGTAGTTTTCGAAATATCCCAAATATCCCAATTTCGACGCCTGAGCCATATTTTGGAGCCAAATTTTGGCTCTCTGCAAGTTGTCGAAGTTTGATATTACGATATTTACACCCAACATATGCCAAGTACTGAAAGCGGAAGTGAGTCACATTTTGCACAAACTCCCCTGCAGTTTTCAAAATATCCCAAACTTCCCAATTTCGAGGCCTGAGCCATATTTTGGATCCAAATTATGGCTCTCTGCACGTATTCGCTGTTTGAAGTTACGACTTTTTTATACCCAACATATGCGATGTACTGAAAGCGGCGTTTGGTCACATTTGTCCCAAACCTCCCTTCAGTTTACAAAATATCCCAAACATCCCAATTTCGCGGCCTGAGCCATATTTTGGAGCCAAATTCAAGCTCTCTGCACGTATTCGCAGTTTGAAATTACGACATTTTTGTACCCAACATATGCCAAGTACTGAAAGCGGCATTTGGTTACATTTGTCCCAAACCTCTCTGCAGTTTTCAAAATATCCCAAACATCCCAATATCGAGGGCCGAGCCATATTTTGGAGCCAACGTCTGGCTCTCTGCACGTATTCATATTTTGATATTACGACTTTTTATACCCAACATATGCCAAGTACTGAAAGTGGCAGTGAGTCACATTTTGCGCAAACTCCCCTGTAGTTTTCAAAATATCCCAAACATCCCAATTTCGAGACCTTAGCCATATTTTGGAGGCAAATTTTGGCTCTATGCACGTATTCGCGGTTTGAAATTACGACATTTTATAACCAATATATGCCAAGTCCTGAAAGCAGCAGTGAGTCACATTTCACACAAACTCCCCTGCAGTTTTCGAAATATCCCAAATATTCCAATTTTGAGGCCTGAGCTATATTTTGGAGCCAAATTTTGGCTCTCTGCACGTATCACAGTTTGAAATTACGACTTTTTTATACCCAACATATGCCAAGTACTGAAAGTGGCGTTTGGTGAAATTTGTCGTAAATCCCCCTGCAGTTTTCAAAATATCCCAAACATCCCAATTTCGATACCTGAGCCATATTTTGGAGCCAAATTCTGGCTCTCTGCACGTATTCGCAGTTTGAAATTACGACTTTTTTATACCCAACATATGCCAAGAACTGAAAGCGGCGTTTGGTGACATTTGTCCCAAACACCCCCCTCCCATGCAGTTTTCAAAATATCCCAAATATCCCAATTTCGAGGCCTGAGCCATATTTTGGAGCCAAATTTTGGCTCTTTGCACGTACTCGCAGTTTGAAATTACGACTTTTTATATCCAACATATGCCAAGTACTGGAAGCGGCGTTTGGTCACAAATGTCCCAAACCTCCCTGCAGTTTTCAAAATATCCCAAATATTCCAATTTCGAGGCCTGAGGCATATTTTGGAGCCAAATTCTGGTGCTCTGCACGTATTCGCTGTTTGAAATTACGACTTTTTATACCCAACATATGCCAAGTTCTGAGAGCGGCATTGAGTCACATTTGGCACAAACTCCCATGCAGTTTTCAAAAGTATCCCAAATATCCCAATTTCGAGGCCTGAGCCATAATTTGCATCCAAATTCTGGGTCTCTGCACGTATTCGCAGTTTGAAATTGCGAATTTAATACTCAACATATGCCAAGTACTGAATCCGCCGTTTGGTCAAATTTGTCCCAATCTCCCCTGCAGTTTTCAAAATATCCTAAACATCTCAATATCGAGGCCTGAGCCATATTTTGGAGCCAAATTCTGGCTCTCAGCACGTATTCGCAGTTTGAAATTACGACTTTTTATACCCAACAAATGCCAAGTACTGAATGCGGCGTTTGGTCACATTTGTCCCAAACCTCCCTGCAGTTTTCAAAATATCCCAAACATGCTAATTTCGAGGCCTGAGCCATAGTTTGGAGCAAAATTCTGGCTCTCTGCACGTATTGGCAGTTTAAAATTACGACTTTATATACGCAACATATGCCAAGTACTGAAAGTGGCCTTTGGTCACATTTGTCCGAAACCTCCCTGCAGTTTTCAAAATATCCCACATATCCCAATTTCGAGGCCTGAGGCATATTTTGGAGCCAAATTCTGGCTCTCTGCACGTATTCATATTTTGATATTACGACTTTTTATACCCAACATATGCCAAGTACTGAAAGTGGCAGTGAGTCACATTTTGCGCAAACTCCCCTGCAGTTTTTTAAATATCCCAAACATCCCAATTTCGAGGCCTGAGCCATATTTTGGAGGCAAATTTTGGCTCTATGCACGTTTTCTCGGTTTGAAATTACGACATTTTATACCCAACATATGCAAAGTCCTGAAAGCGGCAGAGAGTCACATTTTGCACAAACTCCCCTGCAGTTTTCGAAATATCCCAAATATCCCAATTTCGAAGCCTGAGCCATATTTTGGAGCCAAATTCGGGTTCTCTGCACGTATTCGCAGTTTGAAATTACGAACTTTTATACCCAACATATGCCAAGTACTGAAAGCAGCAGTGAGTCACATTTTGCACAAACTCCCCTGCAGTTTTGAAAATATCCCAAATATCCCAATTTCGAGGCCTTAGCCATGTTTTGGAGCAAAATGCAGGCTCTCTGCACGTATTCGCAGTTTGAAATTGCGACTTGTTTATACCCAACATATGCCAAGTACTGAAAGCGAAGTTTGGTTACATTTGTCCCAAACTTCCCTGCAGTTTTCAAAATATCCCAAACATCCCAATATCGAGGCCTGAGGCATATTTTGGAGCCAAATTCTGGCTCTCTGCACGTATTCATACTTTGATATTACGACTTTTTATACCCAACATATGCCAAGTACTGAAAGTGGCTGTAAGTCACATTTTGCGCAAACTCCCCTGCAGTTTTCAAAATATTACAAACATCCCAATTTCGAGGCCTGAGCCATATTTTGGATGCAAATTTTGGTTCTATGCACATTTTCGCGGTTAGAAATTACGACATTTTATACCCAACATATGCCAAGTCCTGAAAGTGGCAGTTAGTCACATTTTGCACAAACTCCCCTGCAGTTTTCAAAATATCCCAAACATCCCAATTTAGAGGTCTGAGCCTTATTCTGGAGCCAAATTCTGGCTCTCTGCACGTATTCGCAGTTTGAAATTACGAATTTATATACCCAACATATGCCAAGTACTGAAAGCGGCGTTTCGTCACATTTGTCCCAAACCTCCCTGCAGTTTTCAAGCTCTCTGCACGTATTCGCAGTTTGAAATTAGGATATTTTTGTACCCAACATATGCCAAGTACTGAAAGCGGCGTTTGGTTACATTTGTCCCAAACCTCCCTGCAGTTTTCAAGATATCCCAAACATCCCAATATCGAGGGCTGAGCCATATTTTGGAGCCAACGTCTGGCTCTCTGCACGTATTCATATTTTGATATTATGACTTTTTATACCCAACATATGCCAAGTACTGAATGTGGCAGAGAGTCACATTTGGCGCACACTCCCCTGTAGTTTTCAAAATATCCCAAACATCCCAATTTCGAGGCCTTAGCTATATTTTGGAGGCAAATTTTGGCTCTATGCACGTATTCGCAGTTTGAAATTACGACTTTTTTATACCCAAAATATGCGAAGTACTGAAAATGGTCACAAATGTCCCAAACCTCCCTGCAGTTTTAAAAATATCCCAAATATCCCAATTTCGAGGCCTGAGGCATATTTTGGAGCCAAATTCTGGTGCTCTGCACGTATTCGCAGTTTGAAATTACGACTTTTTATACCCAACATATGCCAAGTCCTGAGAGCGGCATTGAGTCACATTTGGCACAAACTCCCATGCAGTTTTCAAACATATCCCAAATATCCCTATTTCGAGGCCTGAGCTATAATTTGGGTCCAAATTCTGGGTCTCTGCACGTATTCGCAGTTTGAAATTCCGAATTTAATACTCAACATATGCCAAGTACTGAAACCGCCATTGGTCAAATTTGTCCCAATCTCCCCTGTAGTTTTCAAAATATCCTAAACATCTCAATTTCGAGGCCTGAGCCATATTTTGGAGCCAAATTCTGGCTCTCAGCACGTATTCGCAGTTTGAAATTACGACTTTTTATACCCAACAAATGCCAAGTACTGAATGCGACGTTTGGTCACATTTGTCCCAAACCTCTCTGCAGTTTTCAAATAATCCCAAACATGGTAATTTCGAGGCCTGAGCCATAGTTTGGAGCAAAATTCTGGCTCTCTGCACGTATTGGCAGTTTAAAATTACGACTTTATATAAGCAACATATGCCAAGTACTGAAAGTGGCAGAGAGTCACATTTGGCGCACACTCCCCTGTAGTTTTCAAAATATCCCAAACATCCCAATTTCGAGGCCTGAGCCATATTTTGGAGGGAAATTTTGGTTCTATGCACGTTTTCGCGGTTTGAAATTACGACATTTTATACCCAACATATGCCAAGTCCTGAAAGCGGCAGTTAGTCACATTTTGCACAAACTCCCCTGCAGTTTTCAAAATATCACAAATATCCCAATTTCGTGGCCTTAGCCATGTTTTGGAGCCAAATTCTGGCTCTCTACACGTATTCGCTGTTTGAAATTGCGACTTTTTTTATGCCCAACATATGCCAAGTACTGAAAGCGGCGTTTGGTCACATTTCTCCCAAACCTCCCTGCAGTTTTCAAAATATCCCAAACATCCCAATATCGAGGCCTGAGTCATATATTGGAGCCAACGTCTGGCTCTCTGCACGTATTCATATTTTGATATTACGACCTTTTATACCCAACATATGCCAAGTAATGAAAGTGGCAGTGAGTCACATGTTGCGCAAACTCCCTTGCAGTTTTCAAAATATCCCAAACATCTCAATTTCAAGGCCTGAGCCATATTTTGGAGCCAAATTCTTGCTCTCTGCACGTATTCGCAGTTTGAAATTACGACTTTTTATACCCAACTTATGCCAAGTACTGAAAGCGGCGTTTGGTCACATTTGTCCCAAAGCTCCCTGCAGTTTTCAAAATATCCCAAACATGCTAATTTCGAGGCCTGAGCCATATTTTGGAGCTAAATTCTGGCTCTCTGCACGTATTCGCACTTTGAAATTACGAATTTTTAAACCCAACATTTGCCAAGATCTGAACGCGGCGTTTGGTCATATTTGTCCCAAACCCCCCTGCAGTTTTCAAAATATCCCAAACATCCCAATTTCGAGGACTGAGGCATATTTTGGAGCGAAATTTTAGCTCTATGCACGTATTCGCAGTTTGAAATTACGACTTTTTATACCCAACATATGCCAAGTCCTGAGAGCGGCATTGAGTCACATTTTCCACAAACCCCCCTGCAGTTTTCAAAATATCCAAAACATCTCAATTTCGAGGCCTGAGCCATATTTTGGAGCCAAATTCTGGCTCTATGCACGTATTCGCAGATTGAATTTACGACTTATTATACCCAACATAAACCTAGTCCTGAAAGCGGCAGTGAGTCACATTTTGCACAAACTCCCTTGTAGTTTTCGAAATATCCCAAATATCCCAATTTCGACGCCTGAGCCATATTTTGGAGCCAAATTTTGGCTCTCTGCAAGTTGTCGACGTTTGATATTATGATATTTACACCCAACATATGCCAAGTACTGAAAGCGGAAGTGAGTCACATTTTCCACAAACTCCCCTGCACTTTTCAAAATATCCCAAACATCCCAATTTCGAGGCTTGAGCCATATTTTGGATCCAAATTCTGGCTCTCTGCACGTATTCGCTGTTTGAAGTTACGACTTTTTTATACCCAACATATGCGATGTACTCAGAGTGGCGTTTGGTCACATTTGTCCCAATCCTCCCTTCAGTTTACAAAATATCCCAAATATCCCAATTTCGAGGCCTGAGCCATAATTTGGAGCCAAATTCAAGCTCTTTGCACGTATTCGCAGTTTGAAATTACGACATTTTTGTACCCAACATATGCCAAGTACTGAAAGCGGCGTTTGGTTTCATTTGTCCCAAACCTCCCTGCAGTTTTCAAGATATCCCAAACATCCCAATATCGAGGGCTGAGCCATATTTTGGAGCCAACGTCTGGCTCTCTGCACGTATTCATATTTTGATATTATGACTTTTTATACCCAACATATGCCAAGTACTAAAAGTGGCAGTGAGTCACATTTGGCGCACACTCCCCTGTAGTTTTCAAAATATCCCAAACATCCCAATTTCGAGTCCTTAGCCATATTTTGGAGGCAAATTTTGGCTCTATGCACGTATTCGCGGTTTGAAATTAAAACATTTTATAACCAACATATGCCAAGTCCTGAAAGCAGCAGTGAGTAACATTTCGCACAAACTCCCCTGCAGTTTTCAAAATATCCCAAACATCCCAATTTCGAGACCTGAGCCATATTTTGGAGCCAAATTCTGGCTCTCTGCACGTATTCGCAGTTTGAAATTACGACTTTTTTATACCCAACATATGCCAAGTACTGAAAATGGTCACAAATGTCACAAACCTCCCTGCAGTTTTCAAAATATCCCAAATATCCCAATTTCGAGGCCTGAGGCATATTTTGGAGCCAAATTCTGGTGTTCTGCACGTATTCGCAGTTTGAAATTACGACTTTTTATACCCAACATATGCCAAGTCCTGAGAGCGGCATTGAGTCACATTTGGCACAAACTCCCATGCAGTTTTCAAAAATATCCCAAATATCCCAATTTCGAGGCCTGAGCCATAATTTGGGTCCAAATTCTGGGTCTCTGCACGTATTCGCAGTTTGAAATTGCAAATTTAATACTCAACATATGCCAAGTACTGAAACCGCCGTTTGGTCAAATTAGTCCCAATCTCCCCTGCAGTTTTCAAAATATCCTAAACATCTCAATTTCGAGGCCTGAGCCATATTTTGGAGCAAAATTCTAGCTCTCAGCACGTATTCGCAGTTTGAAATTACGACTTTTTATACCCAACAAATGCCAAGTACTGAATGCGGCGTTTGGTCACATTTGTCCCAAACCTCCCTGCAGTTTTCAAAATATCCCAAACATGCTAATTTCGAGTCCTGAGCCATAGTTTGGAGCAAAATTCTGACTCTCTGCACGTATTCATATTTTGATATTACGACTTTTTATACCCAACATATGCCAAGTACTGAAAGCGGCAGTGAGTCACATTTTGAACAAACTCCTCTGCAGTTTTCAAAATATCCTAAATATCCCAATTTCGAGGCCTGAGCCATATATTGGAGCCAAATTCTGGCTCTATGCACGTTTTCTCGGTTTGAAATTACGACATTTTATACCCAACATATGCCAAGTCCTGAAAACGGCAGTGAGTCACATTTTGCACAAACTCCCCTGCAGTTTTCGAAATATCCCAAATATCCCAATTTCGAGGCCTTAGCCATGTTTTGGAGCAAAATGCTGGCTCTCTGCACGTATTCGCAGTTTGAAATTGCGACTTGTTTATACCCAACATATGCCAAGTACTGAAAGCGAAGTTTGGTTACATTTGTCCCAAACCTCCCTTCAGTTTACAAAATATCCCAAATATCCCAATTTTGAGGCCTGAGTCATAATTTGGAGCCAAATTCAAGCTCTCTGCACGTATTCGCAGTTTGAAATTACGACATTTTTGTACCCAACATATGCCAAGTACTGAAACCGGCGTTTGGTTACATGTGTCCCAAACCTCCCTGCAGTTTTCAAGATATCCCTAACATCCCAATATCGAGGGCTGAGCCATATTTTGGAGCCAACGTCTGGCTCTCTGCACGTATTCATATTTTGATATTATGACTTTTTATACCCAACATATGCCAAGTACTGAAAGTGGCAGAGAGTCACATTTGGCGCACACTCCCCTGTAGTTTTCAAAATATCCCAAACATCCCAATTTCGAGGCCTTAGCCATATTTTGGAGGCAAATTTTGGCTCTATGCACGTATTCGCGTTTTGAAATTACGACATTTTATAACCAACATATGCTAAGTCTTGAAAGCAGCAGTGAGTCACATTTCGCACAAACTCCCCTGCAGTTTTCAAAATATCCCAAACATCCCAATTTCGAGACCTGAGCCATATTTTGGAGCCAAATTCTGGCTCTCTGCACGTATTCGCAGTTTGAAATTACGACTTTTTTATACCCAACATACGCCAAGTACTGAAAATGGTCACAAATGTCCCAAACCTCCCTGCAGTTTTCAAAATATCCCAAATATCACAATTTCGAGGCCTGAGGCATATTTTGGAGCCAAATTCTGGTGCTCTGCACGTATTCGCAGTTTGAAATTACGACTTTTTATACCCAACATATGCCAAGTCCTGAGAGCGGCATTGAGTCACATTTGGCACAAACTCCCATGCAGTTTTCAAAAATATCCCAAATATCCCAATTTCGAGGCCTGAGCCATAATTTGGGTCCAAATTCTGGGTGTCTGCACGTATTCGCAGTTTGAAATTGCGAATTTAATACTCAACATATGCCAAGTACTGAAACCGCCGTTTGATCAAATTAGTCCCAATCTCCCCTGCAGTTTTCAAAATATCCTAAACATCTCAATTTCGAGGCCTGAGCCATATTTTGGAGCCAAATTCTGGCTCTCTGCACGTATTCGCAGTTTAAAATTACGACTTTTATACCCAACATCTTCCAAGTACTGAAAGCAGCAGTGAGTCACATTTTGCACAAACTCCCCTGCACTTTTCAAAATATCCAAAATATCCCAATTTCGATGCCCGAGCCATATTTTGGAGCCAAATTCTGGCTCTCTGCACGTATTCGCAGTTTGAAATTACGACTTTTTATACCCAACATATGCAAAGTACTGAAAGCAGCAGTGAGTCACATTTTGCACAATCACCCCTGCAGTTTTCAAAATATCCCAAATATCCTATTTTCGAGGCCTGAGCCAGATTTTGGAGCCAAATTCTGGCTCTCTGCACGTATTCGCATTTTGAAATTACTACTTTTTATACCCAACATATGCCAAGAAGTAAAAGCGGCGTTTGGTCACATCTGTCCCAATCCCCCCTGCTGTTTTCGAAATATCCCAATTTCGAGGCCTGAGCAATATTTTGGAGCCAAATTCTTGCTCTCTGCACGTATTCGCAGTTTGAAATTACGACTTTTTATACCCAACATATGCTAAGTACTGAAAGCGGCACTGAGTCACATTTTGCACAAACTCCCCTGCAGTTTTCAAAATATCCCAATACGACTTTTTATACCAAACATATGCCAAGTATGGAAAGCGGCGTTTGGTCACATTTGTCCCAATCCCCCCTGCAGATTTAAAAATATCCCAAACATCCCAATTTCGAAGCCTGAGCCATATTTTGGAGCCAAATTCTGGCTCTCTGCACGTATTCGCAGTTTGATATTACGACTTTTTATACCCAACATATGCTAGGTACTGAAAGCGGCGTTTGGTAACATTTGACCCAAACCTCCCTGCAGTTTTCAAAATATCCCAAACGTCCAAATTTCGAGGCCTGAGCCATATTTTGGAGCCAAATTCTGGCTCTCTGCATGTATTCGCAGTTTGAAATTACGACTTTTTATACCCAACATATGCCAAGTACTGAAAGCAGCACTGAGTCACATTTTGCACAAACTCCCCTGCAGTTTTCAAAATATCCCAAACATCCCAATTTCGAGGCCTGAGCCATATATTGGAGCCAAATTCTGGCTCTCTGCACGTATTCGCAGTTTGAAATTCGACTTTTTATACCCTACATATGCCAAGTACTGAAAGCGGCAGTGAGTCACATTTTACACAAACTCCCCTGCAGTTTTGAAAATATCCCAAATATCCCAATTTTGTGGCCTGAGCCATATTTTGGAGCCAAATTCTGGCTCTCTGCACGTATTCGCATTTTGAAATTACGACTTTTTATACCCAACATGTGGCAAGTTCTGAAACGGCAATGAGTCACATTTTAAACAAACTCCTCCGCAGTTTTCAAAATATCCCAATTTCGAGGCCTGAGCCATATTTTGGAGCCAAATTCTGGCTCTCTGCACGTATTCGCAGTTTGAAATTAGGACTTTTTATACCCAACATATGCCAAGTACTGAAAACGGCAGTGAGTCACATTTTGCACAAACTCCCCTGCAGTTTTCAAAATATCCCAAACATCCCAATTTCGAGGCCTGAGCCATATATTGGAGCCAAATTCTGGCTCTTTGCACGTATTCGCATTTTGAAATTTTACTTTTTATACCCAACATATGCCAAGTATTGAAAGCGGCGTTTGGTTACATTTGTCCCAAACCTCCCTGCAGTTTTCAAAATATCCCAAACATCCCAATTTCAAAGCCTGAGCCATATTTTGGAGCCAAATTCTGGCTCTCTGCACTTATTCGCAGTTTGATATTACGACTTTTTATACCCAACATATGCCAAGTACTGAAAGCGGCAGTGAGTCACATTTTGCACAAACTCCCCTGCAGTTTTCAAAATATCAAAAACATCCCAATTTCGAGGCCTAAGCCATATATTGGAGCCAAATTCTGGCTCTCTGCACGTATTCGCAGTTTGAAATTACTACTTTTTATACCCAACATATGCCAGGTACTGAGAGCGGCGTTTGGTCACATTTGACCCAAACCTCCCTGCAGTTCTCAAAATATCCCAAACATCCAAATTTCGAGGCCTGAGCCATATTTTAAAGCCAAATTCTGTCTCTCTGCACGTATTCGCAGTTTGAAATTACTAATTTTTATACCTAACATATGCCAAGTACTGAAAGCGGCAATAAGTCACATTTTGCACAAACTCCCCTGCAGTTTTCAAAATATCCCAAACATCCCAATTTCGAGGCCTGAGCCATATATTGGAGCCAAATTCTGGCTCTTTGCACGTATTCGCATTTTGAAATTTGACTTTTTATACCCAACATATGCCAAGTACTGAAAGCGGCAGTGAGTCACATTTTGAACAAACTCCTCTGCAGTTTTCAAAATATCCTATATATCCCAATTTCGAGGCCTGAGCCATATATTGGAGCCAAATTCTGGCTCTCTGCCCGTATTCGAAGTTTGAAATAAGACTTTTTATACCCAATATGTGCCAAGTACTGAAAGCGGCAGTGAGTCACATTTTGCACAAACTCCCCTGCAGTTTTCAAAATATCCCAAACATCCCAATTTCGAGGCCTGAGCCATATATTGGAGCCAAATTCTGGCTCTCTGCACGTATTCGCAGTTTGAAATTACGACTTTTTATACCCAACATATGCCAAGTACTGAAAGCGGCAGTGAGTCACATTTTGCACAAACTCCCCTGCAGTTTTCAAAATATCCAAAATATCCCAATTTTGAGGCCTGAGCCATATTTTGGAGCCAAATTCTTGCTTTCTGCACGTATTCGCAGTTTGAAATTACGACTTTTTATACCCCACATATGCCAAGTACTGAAAGCGGCATTGAGTCACATTTTGCACAAACACCCCTGCAGTTTTCAAAATATCTTAATTTCGAGGCCTGAACAATATTTTGTAGCCAAATTCTGGCTCTCTGCACGTATTCGCAGTTTGAAATTATTACTTTTTATACCCAACATATGCCAGGTACTGAAAGCGGTGTTTGGTCAAATTTGACCCAAACCTCCCTGCAGTTTTCAAAATATCCCAAACATCCCAATTTCGAGGCCTGAGCCATATTTTGCAGCCAAATTCTGGCTCTCTGCACGTATTCGCAGTTTGAAATTCGACTTTTTATACCCAACATATGCCAAGTACTGAAAGTGGCAGTGAGTCACATTTTGCACAAACTCCCCTGTAGTTTTCAAAATATCCAAAATATCCCAATTTTGAGGCCTGAGCCATATTTTGGAGCCAAATTCTTGCTTTCTGCACGTATTCGCAGTTTGAAATTACGACTTTTTATACCCCACATATGCCAAGTACTGAAAGCGGCATTGAGTCACATTTTGCACAAACTCCCCTGCAGTTTTCAAAATATCTTAATTTCGAGGCCTGAACAATATTTTGTAGCCAAATTCTGGCTCTCTGCACGTATTCGCAGTTTGAAATTATTACTTTTTATACCCAACATATGCCAGGTACTGAAAGCGGTGTTTGGTCAAATTTGACCCAAACCTCCCTGCAGTTTTCAAAATATCCCAAACATCCCAATTTCGAGGCCTGAGACATATTTTGCAGCCAAATTCTGGCTCTCTGCACGTATTCGCAGTTTGAAATTCGACTTTTTATACCCAACATATGCCAAGTACTGAAAGTGGCAGTGAGTCACATTTTGCACAAACTCCCCTGCAGTTTTCAAAATATCCCAAATATCCCGATTTTGTGGCCTGAGCCATATTTTGGAGCCAAATTCTGGCTCTCTGCACGTATTCGCAGTTTGAAATTACAACTTTTTATACCCAACTTGGCCCGGGAAATGGCCCGGGTACAGGCCCAGAAATGGCCCGGGTACAGGCCCAGAAATGGCCCGGGTACAGGCCCAGATATGGCCCGGGTACAGGCCCAGAAATGGCCCGGGTACCGGCCCAGAAATGGCCCGGGTACAGGCCCAGAAATGGCCCGTGTACAAGCCCAGAAATGGCCCGGGTACAGACCCAGAAATGGCCCGGGTACAGACCCAGAAATGGCCCGGGTACAGACCCAGAAATGGCCCGGGTACAGGCCCAGAAATGACCCGGGTACAGGCCCAGAAATGGCCCCGGTACAGGCCCAGAAATGGCCCAGAAATGGCCCTGGTACAGGCCCAGAAATGGCCCTGGTACAGGCCCAGAAATGGCCCAGGTACAGGCCCAGAAATGACCCGGGGACAGGCCCAGAATTGGCCCGGGTACAGGGACAGAAATGGCCCGGGGACAGGCCCAGAAATGGCCCGGGTACAGGCCCAGAAATGGCCCAGGTACAGGCCCAGAAATGGCCCGGGTACAGGCCCAGAAATGGCCCGGGTACAGGCCCAGAAATGGCCCGGGTACAGGTCCAGAAATGGCCCGGGTACAGGCCCAGAAATGGCCCTGGTACAGGCCCAGATATGGCCCGGGTACAGGCCCAGAAATGGCCCGGGTACAGGCCCAGAAATGGCCCATGTACAGGCCCAGAAATGGCCCGGGTACAGGCCCAGAAATGGCCCGGGTACAGGCCCAGAAATGGCCCGGGTACAAGCCCAGAAATGGCCTGGGTACAGGCCCACAAATGGCCCGGGAACAGGCCCACAAATGGCCCGGGTACAGGCCCAGAAATGGCCCGGGTACAGGCCCAGAAATGGCCCGGGTACAGGCCCAGAAATGGCCCGGGTACAGACCCAGATATGGCCCGGGTACAGGCCCAGAAATGGCCCGGGTACAGGCCCAGAAATAACCCGGGTACAGGCCCAGAAATGGCCCGGGTACAGGCCCAGAAATGGCCCGGGTACAGGCCCAGAAATGGCCCGGGTACAGGCCCAGATATGGCCCGGGTACAGACCCAGAAATGGCCCGGGTACAGGCCCAGAAATGGCCCGGGTACAGGCCCAGAAATGGCCCCGGTACAGGCCCAGAAATGGCCCAGAAATGGCCCTGGTACAGGCCCAGAAATGGCCCTGGTACAGGCCCAGAAATGGCCCTGGTACAGGCCCAGAAATGACCCGGGTACAGGCCCAGAAATGGCCCAGGTACAGGGACAGAAATGGCCCGGGGACAGGCCCAGAAATGGCCCGGGTACAGGCCCAGAAATGGCCCCGGTACAGGCCCAGAAATGGCCCGGGTACAGGCCAAGAAATGGCCCGGGTACAGGCCCAGAAATGGCCCTGGTACAGGCCCAGATATGGCCCGGGTACAGGCCCAGAAATGGCCCGGGTACAGGCCCAGAAATGGCCCATGTACAGGCCCAGAAATGGCCCGGGTACAGGCCCAGAAATGGCCCGGGTACAGGCCCAGAAATGGCCCGGGTACAAGCCCAGAAATGGCCCGGGTACAGGCCCACAAATGGCCCGGGTACAGGCCCAGAAATGGCCCGGGTACAGGCCCAGAAATGGCCCGGGTACAGGCCCAGAAATGGCCCGGGTACAGGCCCAGAAATAGCCCGGGTACAGGCCCAGAAATGGCCCGGGTACAGGCCCAGAAATGGCCCGGGTACAGGCCCAGAAATAACCCTGGTACAGGCCCAGAAATGGCCCGGGTACAGGCCCAGAAATGGCCCGGGTACAGGCCCAGAAATGGCCCGGGTACAGGCCCTGAGATGGCCCGGGTACAGGCCCAGAAATGGCCCGGGGAAAAGGCCCAGAAATTACCCGGGTACAGGCCCAGAAATGGCCCTGGTACAGGCCCAGAAATGGCCCTGGTACAGGCCCAGAAATGGCGCTAGTACAGGCCCAGAAATGGCCCGGTACAGGCTCAGAAATGGCCCGGGTACAGGCTCAGAAATGGCCCGGGTACAGGCCCAGAAATGGCCCATGTACAGGCCCAGAAATGGCCCGGGTACAAGCCCAGAAATGGCCCGGGTACAGGCCCAGAAATGGCCCGGGTACAAGCCCAGAAATGGCCCGGGTACAGGCCCAGAAATGGCCCAGGGACAGGCCCAGAAATGGCCCGGGTACAGGCCCAGAAATGGCCCGGGTACAGGCCCAGAAATGGCCCGGATACAGGCCCTGAAATGGCCCGGGTACAGCCAAAGAAATGACCCGGGTCCAGGCCCAGAAATGGCCCGGGTACAGGCCCAGAAATGGCCCGGGTACAGGCCCAGAAATGGCCCGGGTACAGGCCCAGAAATGGCCCGGGTACAGGCCCAGAAATGGCCCGGGTACAGGCCCAGAAATGGCCCGGGTACAGGCCCAGAAATGGCCCGGGTAAAGGCCCAGAAATGGCCCGGGTACAGGCCCAGAAATGGCCCGGGTACAGGCCCAGAAATGGCCCGGGTACAGGCCAAGAAATGGCCCGGGTACAGGCCCAGAAATGGCCCTGGTACAGGCCCAGAAATGGCCCTGGTACAGGCCCAGAAATGGCCTGGGTACAGGCCCAGAAATGGCCCGGGTACAGGCCCAGAAATGGCCCGGCTACAGGCCCAGAATTTGGCTCCGAAATATGGCTCAGGCCTCGAATTTGGGATATTTAGGATATTTTGAAAGCTGCAGGGGAGTTTGTGCAAAATGTGACTCACTGCCGCTTTCAGGACTTGGCATATGTTGGGAATAAAAAGTCGTAATTTCAAACTGCGAATACGTGCAGAAAGCCAGAATTTGGCTCCAAAATATTGCTCAGGCCTCAAAATTGGGACGTTTGGGATATTTTGAAAACTGCAGGGAGGTTTGGGACAAATGTGACCAAACGCCGCTTTCAGTACTTCGCATATGTTGGGTAAAAAAAGTCGTAATATCAAACAGCGAATACGCACAGAGCGCCTGAATTTAGCTCCAAAATATGGCTCAGGCCTCGAAATTGGGATATTTGTGATATTTTGAAAACTGCAGGGGAGTTTGTGCAAAATGTGACTCACTGCCGCGTTTAGGACTTGGTATATGTTGGGTATAAAAAGTCGAAATTTCAAACTGCGAATACGTGCATTGAGCCAGAATTTAGCTCCAAAATATGGCTCAGGCCTCGAAATTGGGATGTTTGGGATATTTTGAAAACTGCAGGAGAGTTTGGGACAAATATTACCTAATGCCGCTTTCAGTACTTGGCATAGGTTGGGTATTAAAAAGTCGCAATTTCAAACTGCGAATACGTGCAGAGAGCCAGAATTTGGCTCTAAAATATGGCTCAGGCCTCAAAATTGGGATGTTATGGATGTTTTGAAATTTGCAGGGGGGATTGGGACAAATGTTGCCAAACGCCGCTTTCAGTACTTGGCATATGTTGGGTATAAAAATTAGTAATATCAAACTGCGAATACGTGCAGAGCCAGGATTTGGCTCCAAAATATGGCTCAAGCCTCGAAATTGGGATATTTGGGATATTTTGAAAACTGCAGGGAGGTTGGGACAAATGTGACCAAACGCCGCTTTCAGTACTTGTTTTATGTTGGGTATAAAAAAGTCGCAATTTCAAACTGCGAAAACGTGCAGAGAGCCAGAATTTGGCTCCAAAATATGGCTCAGGCCTCGAAATTGGGATATTTGGGATATTTCGAAAACTGCATGGCAGTTTGTGCAAAATGTCACTCACTGCCGCTTTCAGGACTTGGCATATGTTGGGTATAAAAAGTCGTAATTTCAAACTGCGAATACGTGCAGAGATCCAGAATTTGGCTCCAAAATAAGGCTCAGGGCTCGAAATTGGGAAATTTGGGATATTTTGAAAACTGCAGGGGGGATTGGGACAAATGTGACCAAACGCCGCTTTCAGTACTTAGCACATGTTGGGTATAAAAAGTCGTAATTTCAAACTGCGAATACGTGCAGAGATCCAGAATTTGGCTCCAAAATAAGGCTCAAGCCTCGAAATTGGGATGTTTGGGATATTTTGAAAACTGCAGGGGAGTTTGTGCAAAATGTGACTCATTGCCGCTTTCAGGACTTAGCATATGTTGGGTTTAAAAATTCGTAATATCAAACTGCGAATACGTGTAGAGAGCCAGAATTTGGCTCCAAAATATGGCTCAGGCTTCGATATTGGGATGTTTGGGATATTTTGAAAACTGCAGGAAGGTTTGGGACAAATG
Organism: Procambarus clarkii; assembly: GCF_040958095.1. NCBI lineage: Eukaryota > Metazoa > Arthropoda > Malacostraca > Decapoda > Cambaridae > Procambarus > Procambarus clarkii. The sequence goes on from NW_027189381.1 coordinate 66,844, forward strand.
TGACCAAACGCCGCTTTCAGTACTTGGCATATGTTGGGTATAAAAAATCTTAATATCAAACTGCGAATACGTGCAGAGAGCCTCAATTTGGCTTCAAAATATGGCTCCGGCCTCGAAATTGGGGTGTTTGGGATATTTTGAAAACTGCAGGGGAGTTTGTGCAAAATGTGACTCATTGCCGCTTTCAGTACTTTGCATATGTTGGGTATATTAAGTTGTAATATCAAACTGCGAATACGTGCAGAAAGCCAGAATTTGGCTCCAAAATATGGCTCAGGCCTCGATATTGGGATGTTTGGGATATTTTTAAAACTGCAGGGGGGATTGGGACAAATGTGACCAAACGCCGCTTTCAGCACTTGGCATATTTTGGGTATAAAAAGTCGTAATATTAAACTGCGAATACGTGCATAGAGCCAGAATTTGGCTCTAAAATATGGCGTCCATTAGGGAGGCTCCGGCCTCCCCCGATGCTGTGAGCCCCTGGATAGCTGCAGTGAATTTGGCTCTAAAATATGGCGTCCATTAGGGAGGCTCCAGCCTCCCCCGATGCTGTGAGTCCCTGGATAGCTGCAGTGAGCACACACTGGCCCAAAAAAGCCAGCTGAATTCAAAGATGAGCTCCAGGCGAGGTGTGGAAAGAAAGTCCAGCTAGGAGCGTTCAAACTGCGCGCCTTTCGGCTTTGAATCTCTTCCACAACGAAATCTTTTATTGTAGAGCTGTTGACAACATACCTTTATCTCAACTTAAGTTTTCGCCACGCATAATTTTTTCTCATTTGGAAAATACATTATCATCTTCACTATAAATGACTACTATAGCGTGTCATTTCTGCTCACACTCATCTCTAAATAAAATGATTACAAATACTTCCCAAGACATAAACTGCCTCATCCAGCCCGCCTCTTCCCTCATTCCAAATCCACAAACCCACCAACAATCCTCCAACTTCATGGGAAGGTCAAGCTTCCCATGACCTTGGAGTCATTGGATATGGGTTTGTGGATGGCCTGACCTAGCAGTTTATGCCTTTGGGGAGATCTCCCCCCCCTGGCATATGCATTAATGATATATAATGCATATGCCAGCCAGTCCAAGTCTAATCTTAAGATTATTCTCCTATCTCTCAATTCAAGGTTAAACATTCAAGGTTAAATGTTTGCCCTTGATCACCAGCAGTAATTGAGGATACAGATGTAAGCTGATTGGAGAGTCGCGTTCTGAGTGTAAACTAGTAGAACGTAAGTCAAGAAACTGCAGATGGCCTATTGTCCTGCACGTGGCACTTCCTATTTATATCCACCTACACTCATTCATATTCGTCTAACCTAAGCTTCAACCAATCAAAGATTCCTATGCCTATTATGATCCAGTAATATGGATCCAGTGATCCAGTAGTATGATCCACAATCGATTTGAGAATGGTCCAGGACGGACCGAAACGTCGTTGTCCCTTCACCTTCTAGTGTGTGGTCTGGTCAACATACTTCAGCCACGTTATTGTGACTCTTCGTCTGCACATGATCCAGTAATTTGTTCCACAAATCCACAACCCAGTTACCAAACCAGTATTTACCCATGTATTTCCTAAATCTGAACTTATCTTCATTTAAAGCCTTATCAATAGCTTCCTTGTTATGCCCATTCATCTACTTGTACACTTCAATCATGTCACGTTAAGGTTTTTCCAACATCTCTTCATACGGAAGCTTTCTAATTTGCGGGATTATTTTTGTCATCCTAACTGACGTGTTCTAGTGAATTATGTCCTTTCTTTAGCATGGCGACCAAAACTGAACAGCATAATCTAAATGGGACCTAAAAACAATACGTTAATAAACCAAGCCGACTTATTGCTAACTCTTCTATAAATAAATCTATGGGAAAGAAAAGCTCTCAGCCTGCTAACAAGAGTGTACAAATCCACAAGGGCCGGGACGAGGATTCAAACCTGCATCCGAGAGCATCCCAGACGCTGCCGTAATCGACTGAGCTACGACATGGTCAAAAGGAGTTGAAACCGAATTTCTACTGAAATTACTGGATCCTGCAGCCTCTCCGAGGCACAAACCAGTGTTAGTGTAACAAGAATGTGAAGTTTTCTACGTCCATCTACTTCCACCCGCTCCTCCCCAGAACTAGTTGTTAACTTTACCTTGACTCCTCTGATCCAATACTTGTCCACACGTGCCACACTCCTGAAAAAATATTTTTTACATATATTAAGGGCATGTATAAGTAATTATCAAAAGAATGCACCAAACCAGTTAGACTATGTAGCACCAGGGTAAGTATAAACAGTTTATTTCAAATACAATCGAGTAAGAAAATACAATTATGAATTTCAAGAACACTGGAACCAATCACTGGAAAGGTGAAATTGCAATAGAGATTAATTACAGATTGTATCAACAATAGCGAGTAGGCAAGACTGATAAGACTGCAATAGCCTAACGGAATACATTTTTGTCTCCGACTCATGAGGCTATGGTTAAGCATCAATGTTCTTTTAAAGTTACATAGAAACACATTACCTTATTAGGGTCTCCCACTAAAACAAACCTTTAGCTAACCTTAGATAAAAGTACTGTGTATTATTAATTTATATAGCTGTCTATTGGCCTAAATTATATAAATAACGTGTTTAAAACCTCTTAAGTACAGTATATGGTCTCTGAGCACTAAACTAACGTTAGAAGCCTAGTGATTACATTGTCAAAAATGACCATTTACAGGTGAATTCATTTTACATCGCAGAGTAAACAAGATGCAAACAATTAACATCTTCCATCTATTTGATAAACAATTATCTAGTCGTCCCTTCACTTTCTAGTGTGTGGTTTGGTCAACATATTTCAGCCCCCGTTATTGTGACTCCTCATCTGCAATTATCTTCCCCATTTATCTGCACAATTGCTATCCTGCTATAACCACTCCATCGCCCTAGTCGTTAACACTAAACAATCTAGGGCGACTTGTTGCTGAACATTATATGCCACCTTTAGCTTAGCTACAAGACACCGTGTACATATTATGAAACTACCTCTAATGTCATAATGCAGCAGTTTGCGCGCTCAAAATACAGATTGACAAACTCCTCAGGAACCGTAGGGGAACTTTTGACAAACCGCCAGCTTCCTGTTGCCGTAGATGGCACCATGGAGAAATGGTGGCCCTCTGGTAAATTTAAGTAAATATTACCTAGGAGTTATGATGTACCAGCCATTAAACATCTGGGACTCACAGTTAATATGAAAACAATCCTTAAGAATAGTTAAACGAACAACATTGAATATTGAACTGTAAGAGTCTCTTGTGGCCCCATCTGGCCTACTGTGTCCTAATATGGAAACCTCACTTTAAAAACACATCAATGATTTTCCGCTTTGGATAAAGTTCAAGACAGCAACAACAATCATGCCAGAACTTGTTCAACTGTCACTACCTCGAATCTTTGAAGGACTAACACTATAAAAGTTTAAATTGTTATAGATTTAGATAGATTAGCCTATAAATTTTCCTAGAAATTACCTACTTAATATTATCTGTTAAATTAAGGACCTGCCCGAAGTCCTATGCGTACTAGTTGCTTTACAAGAATGTTAACACATAGGGCTATGTACTCCTTGTCACCTGTCCTCTTAAAAATAGCGTCGCTTTGGCCGTTTACCCGTATGGCCGAATATGGACATAATTTGAAAATGAAAAAAAATGAAAATAAATTTGGGATTTTTTTTGTCAACAACAATAAGTTATGGGTCCTCTGATAGGTTAGGTGGGCAGGAAATTCTCATAAAGTTTCAAAACGTTATGAAAAATGTTAATGGAAAGAATCCTCTTCTAAGTTTGCCGAGTAAGCCGGACAACTCAAACAGAAAACGGAACAGTGCGTCACTTTTGTGAGTCGATTTCATTTCAAATTACGTCCAAATTTGGCCATAGCGCCGCGCATACCAGCCAAAAGTGACGTTAGTTTTAAGAGGACGGGTTGATCAGTAACCCAATATAACTTGTAGTTATATAAATAAATAAATAACAGCCGAGGCCTTTGTAATACTGACCAAGTTGGAGGTCATTAATACAGACCACTTCTCTAAAATGTCATATTTGACACAGACAGGCTGGACAACAGCTTCAAGCTCAATGAGCCACAATGTAACACAGACAATAGGGGTGTTGTTTCCCTCAAAGGATTATTAACCAATGAACCCGCTTAACCACTCAAGTCTGAAATGCCGAGTCATTCCTCTTGTTCCCAATATACACAAGACAAATCCTCAATAAAATAAGGGGGGGGTAGGAAGGCTAAACTTTGACAAGGCGCCGCCGTCTTGTCCCCGTCGAGGCCACTGTAGGTGGTGGCCCTTAGGTCAATTCATCATAGGAGCCCTTCTCCTTCCATCATTCTGAATCATGCTCATCATATTAACCTGCACCCCCTCAATCCCCCCCCCCCCCCCTCCACCATCTTCACACAATCTGTGGCCAACATTTTTCGTTTCATTCAGATTTTCATCAAAATATGTCGAAGATTTCTCTTTGGGTTGTTTTAACGGGCATGGCAGCCGAGTGGACAGTGCTTCGGATTCATAATCCTGAGGTTCCGGGTTCGATCCCCCGTTGGAGGCTGAAACAAATGGGCACTTTCTTTCACCCTGATGACCCTGTTTACCTATCAGTAAATAAGTACCTGGGAGTTAGACAGCTGCTATGGGTTGCTTCCTGGGGGATGTGTAAGAAAAAGAAGGCCTGGTCGAGGACAGGGCCGTGGGGGACGCTAAGCCCCGAAATCATCTCAAGATAACCTTAAGATTGCTGGCTAACTACTGGCATGGCTATTAAGGCCACCACAAGCGCACTAATGACTTAACTAGCGGGTACACCTATGGCTGCCACCTGACAGTCACCTCTATATTTTGTCTAAATACATATAATATACGAAATAAAAACGAATAACAACATGAAGTACACACCCCGAACAATCCTTTCCATATTATGATTGAATAATGATATCTGTAACACATTTATTTTTTGCTCACTGGTAATTAACGTGACCCTTGCCAGGCGGGGGCTGGTCGACAAATGAGCCACACATTAAGAAGTGGGATTCCCAGACGCGCCACTCACCCTTACTTCACCATAATATCTAAACTGTCAACCTCTAATACAGTTAAGCATGTGACCACCAGAGGCGCTAATGCTCCCCTATTATTACCCCATCCATATAATGATTGTTCTCATTATTCATTGTTGCAACGTGTAAATACATTCATGTTCTGTAGTGACAGTGTCAGACCTCGAAGGAAGACTTGAAACACCCTTCTGAAGATGTATTATTAATTACGAAAATACTTAAGGAAATTCCTGTTTCAATTCTTCCTTCGTGGTCTGACACTGTCACATTTTCATCACGTGTTAATTGTCGTGATTTACACGCAGATTTTGTAGTGTATATACGACAACTTCAGGAAAGTAATGAGTAGCGGATTTAGTCTAAACAATAATATATGCGTTTTGTTTTTAGTGCCAAATTATCTGGCAAATATACATTTGGAGATATAGCTCAATCCTTCCTGTAGCCCAATCTTTCCTGTAGCCCAATCCTTCTTGTAGCCCAATCCTTCCTGTAGACCAATCCTTCCTGTAGCCCAATCCTTGCTGTAGCCCAATCCTTCCTTCCAAATCCGATTTGTAATATAATATTATTGGAGGTGTTGTGGTTTCTGTTCTAGGCTCAGGATTGTACCTGGTCCAGGTGTCATCTTATGTCGCGTTTATTTCTTTGTTGCTATATCCATTGTTCACCAACACTTCAGTTAACTTTCAAACTTCCTACTCACGTTGCTCCATTCTGAACAGTGGGTAAGGGCTCGACGAATATAAGTGTTTAGAACACTGGCTTTGTGTCTTTGGTAGCACTCACTCCTACTGTTTAGGCATAATCCGATGTTTGTAGGCTTAGTATATACGCTACTGCTTAGAGATGCTCCTGTTAAATTGTTTGTTTATTTGTCTACTTATACTGAATCCTTTTAAAGTTTGTCCTTATCTGTCATTTGCATCAAACCTCATCCCTCCCATTTACCTGTTTGGCAGTGAGTTCTGCTAATCGTGGATTGCTGTTACGTAGCTCATTTGGCTTCATAATAGTTGGATGGCTGAAATAAAAAGGCTTCAATTAAACAGAGCAGAAATTTATGAGAATGATATTCAAAAATACCAAATAGTTATTATTTTTTCTGTAGAAAACAATGTCTTACAGACAGGGTAAAACAAAAAATGAATGTAATGAAACATCATTTACTTGGCGAGAGCCAGAGGCTCCCTGGAGCTATCCAGGCTGATATGGATGTACTAGATTTTGGCATCAGTCAGTGTGAATGGAGTTCTACTGAATTGCAATCTCTCAGCAAATTAATTTTTTTTCACCCTCATTGTTTGCCGTGATCGCCAACATGGTGTTTAGAAAAAGTTGATCTGCTGCTGACCTCTTGCTAAATCTCTCCACTAAGTGACATTAGACACTGGATGAATCATAGATCAGCAGTGTTGTTGATCTAGATATAGCAGGTGCATCTGAGTGGGTTTGGATTAGTAGGAAAGCATCACGCACTAGCCCCAGTCACTATTCTGCAATATAAAAAAAATCCCCAATGCTTTCCACATCACTTTATTATACCCAACATATGCCAAGTACTGAAAGCGGCGTTTGGTCATATTTGTCCCAAACCTCCCTGCAGTTTTCAAAATATCCCAAACATCCTAATTTCGTGGCCTGAGCCATATTTTGGAGCCAAATTCTGGCTCTCTGCACGTATTCGCAGTTTGAAATTACGACTTTTTATACCCAACATATGCCAAGTACTGATAGCAGCAGTGAGACACATTTAGCACAAACTCCCCTGCAGTTTTCAAAATATCCCAAATATCCCAATTTCGACGCCTGAGCCATATTTTGGAGCCAAATTCTGGCTCCAAATTCTGGCACGTATTCGCAGTTTGAAATTACGACTTTTTATACCCAACATATGCCAAGTACTGATAGCAGCAGTGAGACACATTTCGCACAAACTCCCCTGCAGTTTTCGAAATATCCCAAATATCCCAATTTTGAGGCCTGATCCATATTTTGGAGCCAAATTCTAGCTCTCTGCACGTATTCGCAGTTTGAAATTACCACTTTTTTATACCCAACATATGCCAGGTACTGAAAGCGGCAAACATCCCAATTTCGAGGACTGAGCAATATTTTGGAGCCAAATTCTGGCTCTATGCACGTATTCGCAGTTTGAAATTACGACTTTTTATACCCAACATATTCCAAGAACTGAAAGCAGCAGTGAGTCACATTTTGCACAAACTCCCCTTCAGTTTTCAAAATATCCCAAATATCCCAATTTCGACGCCTGAGCCATATTTTGGCGCCAAATTCTGGCTCTCTGCACATATTCGCAGTTTGAAATTACGACTTTTTATACACAACATATGCCAAGTCCTGAAAGCGGCAGTGAGTCACATTTTGCACAAACTCCCCTGCAGTTTTCGAAATATCCTAAATATTGCAATTTCGATGCCTGAGCCATATTTTGGAGCCAAATTCTTGCTCTCTGCAGGTATTTGCAGTTTGAAATTACGAATTTTTTATACCCAACATATGCCAAGTACTGAATGCGGCATTTGGTTACATTTGTCCCAAACCTCCCTGCAGTTTTCAAAATATCCCAAACAACACAATATCGAGGACTGAGCCACATTTTGGAGCCAAATTCTGGCTCTATGCCCGTATTCGCGGTTTGAAATTACGAGATTTTATACCCAACATATGCCGTGTCCTGAAAGCGGCAGTGAGTCACATTTCGCACAAACTGCACTGCAGTTTTCAAAAAATCCCAAATATCCCAATTTCGAGGCCTGAGCAATATTATGGAGCCAAATTCTGGCTCTATGCACGTATTCGCGGTTTGAAATTACGACATTTTATACGCAACATATGCCAAGTCCTGAAAGCGGCAGTGAGTCACATTTCACACAAACTCCCCTGCAGTTTTCAAAATATCCCAAATATCCCAATTTCGACGCCGGAGCCATATTTTGGCGCCAAATTCTGGCTCTCTGCACATATTCGCAGTTTGAAATTACGACTTTTTATACACAACATATTACAAGTACTGAAAGTAGCTGTGAGTCACATTTTCCACAAAGTCCCCTGCAGTTTTCAAAATATCCCAAACATCCCACTTTCGAGGCTTGAGCCATATTTTGGAGCAAAATTCAAGCTCTCTGCACGTATTCGCAGTGTGAAATTACGACTTTTTATACCCAACATATACTAAGTACTGAAAGCAGCGTTTGGTCAAATTTGTCCCAAACCCCCCCTGCAGTTTTCAAAATATCCCAAACATCCCAATTTCGAGGGCTGAGCAAAATTTTGGAGCCAAATTCTGGCTCTATGCACATATTCGCAGTTTGAAATTACGAATTTTTATACCCAACATATGCCAAGTACTGAAAGCGACGTTTGGTCATATTTGTCCCAAACCTCACTGCAGTTTTCAAAATATCCAAAACATCCCAATTTCGGCGCCTGAGCCATATTTTGGAGCCAAATTCTGGCTCTCTGCACGTATTCGTAGTTTGAAATTACGACTTTTTATACCCAACCAAGTCTTGTCCAAGCCAAGTCCAAGTCAGCCAAGTCTTGAAAGCGGCAGTGAGTCACATTTTGCACAAGTTCCCTTGCAGTTTTCGAAATATCTGAAATATCCCAATTTCGACACCTGAGCCATATTTTGGAGCCAAATTCTGGCTCTCTGCACGTATTCGCAGTTTGAAATAACGATTTTTATACCCAACATATACCAAGTCCTGAAAGCGGCAGTGAGTCACATTTTGCACAAACTCCCCTGCAGTTTTCGAAATATCCTAAATATTGCAATTTCGAGGCCCGAGCCATATTTTGGAGCCAAATTCTGGCTCTCTGCAGGTATTTGCAGTTTGAAATTACGAATTTTTTATACCCAACATATGCCAAGTACTGAATGCGGCATTTGGTTACATTTGTCCCAAACCTCCCTGCAGTTTTCAAAATATCCCAAACAACACAATATCGAGGATTGAGCCACATTTTGGAGCCAAATTTTGGCTCTCTGCACGTATTCGTAGTTTGAAATTACGACTTTTTATACCCAACATATGCCAAGTCTTGAAAGCGGCAGTGAGTCACATTTTGCACAATTTCCCCTGCAGTTTTCGAAATATCCGAAATATCCCAATTTCGACACCTGAGCCATATTTTGGAGCCAAATTCTGGCTCTCTGCACGTATTCGCAGTTTGAAATATCGATTTTTATACCCAACATATGCCAAGTCCTGAAAGCAGCAGTGAATCACATTTAGCACAAACTCCCCTGCAGTTTTCGAAATATCCCAAATATCCTAATTTCGACGCCTGAGCCATATTTTGGATCCAAATTAAAGCTCTCTGCACGTATTCGCAGTTTGAAATTACGACTTTTTATACACAACATATTACAGGTACTGAAAGCAGCAGTGAGTCACATTTTCCACAAACTCCCCTGCAGTTTTCAAAATATCCCAAAGATCCCACTTTCGAGGCTTGAGCCATATTTTGGAGCAAAATTCAAGCTCTCTGCACGTTTTCGCAGTTTGAAATTACGACTTTTTATACCAAACATATGCCAAGTTCTGAAAGCGGCGTTTAGTCATATTTGTTCCAAACCCTCCTGCAGTTTTCAAAATATCCCAAACATCCCAATTTCGAGGACTGAGCAATATTTTGGAGCCAAATTCTGGCTCTATGCACGTATTCGCAGTTTGAAATTACGACATTTTATACATAACATATGCCAAGTCCTAAAAGCGGCAGTGAGTCACATTTCGCACAAACTCCCCTGCAGTTTTCGAAATATCCCAAATATCCCAATTTTGAGGCCTGATCCATATTTTGGAGCCAAATTCTGGCTCTCTGCACGTATTCGCAGTTTGAAATTACGAATTTTTTATACCCAACATATACCAAGTACTGATAGCGGCGTTTGGTCTAATTTGTCCCAAACCCCCCCTGCAGTTTTCAAAAGATCCAAAACATCCCAATTTCGAGGCCTGAGCCATATTTTGGAGCCAAATTCTGGCTCTCTGCAGGTATTCGCAGTTTGAAATTACGAATTTTTTATAACCAACATATGCCAAGTACTGAATGCGACGTTTGGTTACATTTGTCCCAAACCTCCCTGCAGTTTTCAAAATATCCCAAACAACACAATATCGAGGCCTGAGCCACATGTTGGAGCCAAATTCTAGCTCTATGCACGTATTCGCGGTTTGAAATTACGAGATTTTATACCCAACATATGCCGTGTCCTGAAAGCGGCAGTGAGTCACATTTCGCACAAACAGCACTGCAGTTTTCAAAATATCCCAAATATCCCAATTTCGAGGCCTGAGCAATATTATGGAGCCAAATTCTGGCTCTATGCACGTATTCGCGGTTTGAAATTACGACATTTTATACGCAACATATGCCAAGTCCTGAAAGTGGCAGTGTGTCACATTTCACACAAACTCCCCTGCAGTTTACAAAATATCCCAAATATCCCAATTTTGAGGCCTGATCCATAAGTTGGAGCCAAATTCTGGCTCTCTGCACGTATTCTCAGTTTGAAATTATGACTTTATATACCCAACATATGCCAAGTACTGAAAGCGACGTTTGGTCATATTTGTCCCAAAACCTCACTGCAGTTTTCAAAATATCTCAAACATCCTAATTTCGACGCCTGAGCCATATTTTGGGGCCAAATTCTGGCTCTCTGCACGTATTCGCAGTTTGAAATTACGACTTTATTCAAACATATGCCAAGTCCTGAAAGAGGCAGTGAGTCACGTTTTGCACAAACTCCCTTGCAGTTTTCGAAATATCCCAAATTTCCAATTTCGACACCTGAGCCATATTTTGGAGCCAAATTCTGGCTCTCTGCACGTATTCGCAGTTTGAAATTACGAATTTTTTATACCCAACATATACCAAGTACTGATAGCGGCGTTTGGTCAAATTTGTCCCAAACCCCCCCTGCAGTTTTCAAAAGATCCAAAACATCCCAATTTCGAGGACTGAGCAATATTTTGGAGCCAAATTCTGGCTCTATGCACGTATTCGCAGTATGAAATTACGACTTTTTATACCCAACATATGCCAAGAACTGAAAGCAGCAGTGAGTCACATTTTGCACAAACTCCCCTGCAGTTTTCAAAATATCCCAAACATCCCACTTTCGAGGCTTGAGTCATATTTTGGAGCAAAATTCAAGCTCTCTGCACGTATTCGCTGTGTGAAATTACGACTTTTTATACCCAACATATACCAAGTACTGAAAGCGACGTTTGGTCATATTTGTCCCAAACCTCACTGCAGTTTTCAAAATATCCAAAACATCCCAATTTCGGCGCCTGAGCCATATTTTGGAGCCAAATTCTGGCTCTCTGCACGTATTCGTAGTTAGAAATTACGACTTTTTATACCCAACATATGCCAAGTCTTGAAAGCGGCAGTGAGTCACATTTTGCACAAGTTCCCTTGCAGTTTTCGAAATATCCGAAATATCCCAATTTCGACACCTGAGCCATATTTTGGAGCCAAATTCTGGCTCTCTGCACGTATTCGCAGTTTGAAATAACGATTTTTATACCCAACATATGCCAAGTCCTGATAGCGGCAGTGAGTCACATTTTGCACAAACTCCCCTGCAGTTTTCGAAATATCCTAAATATTGCAATTTCGAGGCCTGAGCCATATTTTGGAGCCAAATTCTGGCTCTCTGCAGGTATTTGCAGTTTGAAATTACGAATTTTTTATACCCAACATATGCCAAGTACTGAATGCGGCATTTGGTTACATTTGTCCCAAACCTCCCTGCAGTTTTCAAAATATCCCTAACAACACAATATCGAAGCCTGAGCCACATTTTGGAGCTAAATTCTGGCTCTCTGCACGTATTCGCAGTTTGAAATTTCGACTTTATTCAAACATATGCCAAGTCCTGAAAGAGGCAGTGAGTCACGTTTTGCACAAGTTCCCTTGCAGTTTTCGAAATATCCGAAATATCCCAATTTCGACACCTGAGCCATATTTTGGAGCCAAATTCTGGCTCTCTGCACGTATTCGCAGTTTGAAATAACGATTTTTATACCCAACATATGCCAAGTCCTGAAAGCAGCAGTGAATCACATTTAGCACAAACTCCCCTGCAGTTTTCGAAATATCCCAAATATCCTAATTTCGACGCCTGAGCCATATTTTGGATCCAAATTCAAGCTCTCTGCACGTATTCGCAGTTTGAAGTTACGACTTTTTATACCCAACATATGCCAAGTTCTGAAAGCGGCGTTTGGTCATATATGTCCCAAACCCCCCTGCAGTTTTCAAAATATCCCAAACATCCCAATTTCGAGGACTGAGCAAAATTTTGGAGCCAAATTCTGGCTCTATGCACGTATTCCCAGTTTGAAATTACGACTTTTTATACCCAACAAATGCCAAGTCCTGAAAGCGGCAGTGAGTCACATTTTGCACAAACTCCCCTGCAGTTTTCGAAATATCCTAAATATCGCAATTTCGAGGCCTGAGCCATATTTTGGAGCCAAATTCTGGCTCTCTGCAGGTATTCGCAGTTTGAAATTACGAATTTTTTATAACCAACATATGCCAAGTACTGAATGCGACGTTTGGTTACATTTGTCCCAAACCTCCCTGCAGTTTTCAAAATATCCCAAACAACACAATATCGAGGCCTGAGCCACATGTTGGAGCCAAATTCTAGCTCTATGCACGTATTCGCGGTTTGAAATTACGAGATTTTATACCCAACATATGCCGTGTCCTGAAAGCGGCAGTGAGTCACATTTCGCACAAACAGCACTGCAGTTTTCAAAATATCCCAAATATCCCAATTTCGAGGCCTGAGCAATATTATGGAGCCAAATTCTGGCTCTATGCACGTATTCGCGGTTTGAAATTACGACATTTTATACGCAACATATGCCAAGTCCTGAAAGTGGCAGTGTGTCACATTTCACACAAACTCCCCTGCAGTTTACAAAATATCCCAAATATCCCAATTTTGAGGCCTGATCCATAAGTTGGAGCCAAATTCTGGCTCTCTGCACGTATTCTCAGTTTGAAATTATGACTTTATATACCCAACATATGCCAAGTACTGAAAGCGACGTTTGGTCATATTTGTCCCAAAACCTCACTGCAGTTTTCAAAATATCTCAAACATCCTAATTTCGACGCCTGAGCCATATTTTGGGGCCAAATTCTGGCTCTCTGCACGTATTCGCAGTTTGAAATTACGACTTTATTCAAACATATGCCAAGTCCTGAAAGAGGCAGTGAGTCACGTTTTGCACAAACTCCCTTGCAGTTTTCGAAATATCCCAAATTTCCAATTTCGACACCTGAGCCATATTTTGGAGCCAAATTCTGGCTCTCTGCACGTATTCTCAGATTGAAATTACCACTATTTTATACCCTACATATGCCAGGGACTGAAAGCGGCGTTTGGTCACATTTGTCTCAATCCCCCCTGCAGTTTTCAAAATATCCCAAACATCCCAATTTCGAGGCCTGAACCATATTTTGGAGCCAAATTCTGGCTCTCTGCTCGTATTCGCAGTTTGAAATTACGAATTTTTATACCCAACATATGCCAAGAACTGAAAGCAGCAGTGAGTCACATTTTGCACAAACTCCCCTGCAGTTTTCAAAATACTCCAAAGATCCTACTTTCGAGGCTTGAGCCATATTTTGGAGCAAAATTCAAGCTCTCTGCACGTTTTCGCAGTTTGAAATTACGACTTTTTATACACAACATTTGCCAAGTTCTGAAAGCGGCGTTTGGTCATATTTGTCCCAAACCCTCCTGCAGTTTTCAAAATATCCCAAACATCCCAATTTCGAGGACTGAGCAATATTTTGGAGCCAAATTCTGGCTCTGTGCACGTATTCGCAGTTTGAAATTACGACTTTTATACATAACATATGCCAAGTCCTAAAAGCGGCAGTGAGTCACATTTCGCACAAACTCCCCTGCAGTTTTCGAAATATCCCAAATATCCCAATTTTGAGGCCTGATCCATATTTTGGAGCCAAATTCTGGCTCTCTGCACGTATTCGCAGTTTGAAATAACGATTTTTATTCCCAACATATGCCAAGTCCTGAAAGCGGCAGTGAGTCACATTTTGCACAAACTCCCCTGCAGTTTTCGAAATATCCTAAATATTGCAATTTCGAGGCCTGAGCCATATTTTGGAGCCAAATTCTGGCTCTCTGCAGGTATTTGCAGTTTGAAATTACGAATTTTTTATACCCAACATATGCCAAGTACTGAATGCGGCATTTGGTTACATTTGTCCCAAACCTCCCTGCAGTTTTCAAAATATCCCAAACAACACAATATCGAGGCCTGAGCCACATTTTGGAGCCAAATTCTGGCTCTCTGCACGTATTCGCAGTTTGAAATTTCGACTTTATTCAAACATATGCCAAGTCCTGAAAGAGGCAGTGAGTCACGTTTTGCACAAGTTCCCTTGCAGTTTTCGAAATCTCCGAAATATCCCAATTTCGACACCTGAGCCATATTTTGGAGCCAAATTCTGGCTCTCTGCACGTATTCGCAGTTTGAAATAACGATTTTTATACCCAACATATGCCAAGTCCTGAAAGCAGCAGTGAATCACATTTAGCACAAACTCCCCTGCAGTTTTCGAAATATCCCAAATATCCTAATTTCGACGCCTGAGCCATATTTTGGATCCAAATTCAAGCTCTCTGCACGTATTCGCAGTTTGAAATTACGACTTTTTATACCCAACATATGCCAAGTTCTGAAAGCGGCGTTTGGTCATATATGTCCCAAACCCCCCTGCAGTTTTCAAAATATTCCAAACATCCCAATTTCGAGGACTGAGCAAAATTTTGGAGCCAAATTCTGGCTCTATGCACGTATTCCCAGTTTGAAATTACGACTTTTTATACCCAACAAATGCCAAGTCCTGAAAGCGGCAGTGAGTCACATTTTGCACAAACTCCCCTGCAGTTTTCGAAATATCCTAAATATCGCAATTTCGAGGCCTGAGCCACATTTTGGAGCCAAATTCTAGCTCTATGCACGTATTCGCGGTTTGAAATTACGAGATTTTATACCCAACATATGCCGTGTCCTGAAAGCGGCAGTGAGTCACATTTCGCACAAACAGCACTGCAGTTTTCAAAATATCCCAAATATCCCAATTTCGAGGCCTGAGCAATATTATGGAGCCAAATTCTGGCTCTATGCACGTATTCGCGGTTAGAAATTACGACATTTTATACGCAACATATGCCAAGTCCTGAAAGCGACGTTTGGTCATATTTGTCCCAAAACCTCACTGCAGTTTTCAAAATATCTCAAACATCCCAATTTCGACGCCTGAGCCATATTTTGGAGCCAAATTCTGGCTCTCTGCACGTATTCGCAGTTTGAAATTACGACTTTATTCAAACATATGCCAAGTCCTGAAAGAGGCAGTGAGTCACGTTTTGCACAAACTCCCTTGCAGTTTTCGAAATATCCCAAATATCCCAATTTCGACACCTGAGCCACATTTTGGAGCCAAATTCTGGCTCTCTGCACGTATTCTCAGATTGAAATTACCACTATTTTATACCCTACATATGCCAGGGACTGAAAGCGGCGTTTGGTCACATTTGTCTCAATCCCCCCTGCAGTTTTCAAAATATCCCAAACATCCCAATTTCGAGGCCTGAACCATATTTTGGAGCCAAATTCTGGCTCTCTGCTCGTATTCGCAGTTTGAAATTACGACTTTTTTATACCCAACATATTCCAAGTACTGAAAGCGGCGTTTGGTCAAATTTGTCCCAAACCCCCCCTGCAGTTTTCAAAAGATCCCAAACATCCCAATTTCGAGGACTGAGCAATATTTTAGAGCCAAATTCTGGCTCTATGCACGTATTCGCAGTTTGAAATTACGACTTTTTATACCCAACATATGCCAAGAACTGAAAGCAGCATTTAGTCACATTTTGCACAAACTCCCCTGCAGTTTTCAAAATATCCCAAATATCCCAATTTCGACGCCTGAGCCATATTTTGGCGCCAAATTCTGGCTCTCTGCACATATTCGCAGTTTGAAATTACGACTTTTTATACACAACATATTACAAGTACTGAAAGCAGCAGTGAGTCACATTTTCCACAAACTCCCCTGCAGTTTTCAAAATATCCCAAACATCCCACTTTCGAGGCTTGAGCCATATTTTGGAGCAAAATTCAAGCTCTCTGCACGTATTCGCAGTGTGAAATTACGACTTTTTATACCCAACATATACTAAGTACAGAAAGCAGCGTTTTGTCAAATTTGTCCCAAACCCCCCCTGCAGTTTTCAAAATATCCCAAACATCCCAATTTCGAGGACTGAACAATATTTTGGAGCCAAATTCTGGCTCTATGCACTTATTCGCAGTTTGAAATTACGACTTTTTATACCCAACATATGCCAAGTAGTGAAAGCGACGTTTTGTCATATTTGTCCCAAACCTCACTGCAGTTTTCAAAATATCCAAAACATCCCAATTTCGGCCCTTGAGCCATATTTTGGAGCCCAATTCTGGCTCTCGGCACGTATGCGTAGTTTGAAATTACGACTTTTTATACACAACATATGCCAAGTCTTGAAAGCGGCAGTGAGTTACATTTTGCAAAAGTTCCATAGCAGTTTTCGAAATATCCGAAATATCCCAATTTCGACACCTGAGCCATATTTTGGAGCCAAATTCTGGCTCTCTGCACGTATTCGCAGTTTGAAATTACGACTTTTTATACCCAACATATGCCAAGTACTGAAAGTGGCGTTTGGTCACATTTGTCTAAATCCCCCCTGCAGTTTTCAAAATATCCCAAACATCCCAATTTCGAGGCATGAGCCATATTTTGGAGCCAAATTCTGGCTCTCTGCACTTATTCGCGGTTTGAAATTACGACATTTTATACCCAACATATGCCAAGTCTTGAAAGCGGCAGTGAGTCCTATTTCGCACAAAGTCCCCTGCAGTTTTCGAAATATCCCAAATATCCCAATTTCGAGGCCTGAGCCATATTTTGGAGCCAAATTCTGGCTCTCTGAACGTATTCGCAGTTTGAAATTACGACTTTTTTATACCCAACATATGCCCAGTACTGAACGCGGCGTTTGGTCACATTTGTCCCAAACCCCCCTGCAGTTTTCAAAATATCCCAAACATCCCAATTTCGTGGCCTGAGTCATATTTTGGAGCAAAATTCATGCTCTATGCACGTATTCGCAGTTTGAAATTACGACTTTTTGTACCCAAAATATGCCAAGTCCTGAAAGCGGCAGTGAGTCACATTTTGCACAAACTCCCTTGCAGTTTTCGAAATAACCCAAATAACCCAATTTCGACACCTTAGCCATATTTTGGAGCCAAATTCTGGCTCTCTGCATGTATTCGCAGTTTGAAATTACGAACTTTTATACCCAACATATGCCAAGTACTGAAAGCAGCAGTGAGTCACATTTAGCACAAACTCCCCTGCAGTTTTCAAAATATCCCAAACATCCCAATTTCGAGGCATGAGCAATATTTTGGATCCAAATTCTGGCTCTATGCACGTATTCGCGGTTTGAAATTGCGACATTTTATACATAACCTATGCCAAGTCCTGAAAGCGGCAATGAGTCACATTTCGAACAAACTCCCCTGCAGTTTTCGAAATATCCCAAATATCCCAATTTTGAGGACTGATCCGTATTTTGGAGCCAAATTCTGGCTCTCTGAACGTATTCGCAGTTTGAAATTACCACTTTTTTATACCCAACATATGCCAGGTACTGAAAGCGGCATTTGGTCACATTTGTCATAATCCCCCCTGCAGTTTTCAAAATATCCCAAATATCTCAATTTCGAGGCCTAGCCATATTTTGTAGCCAAATTCTGTCTCTGCACGTATTTGCAGTTTGAAATTACGACTTTTTATACCCATCATATGCCAAGTACTGAAAGCAGCAGTGAGTCACATTTTGCATAAACTCCCCTTCAGTTTTCAAAATATCCCAAATATCCCAATTACGATGCCTGAGCCATATTTTGGTGCCAAATTCTGGCTCTCTGCACGTATTCGCAGTTTGAAATTACGACTTTTTTATACCCAACATATGCCAAGTACTGAAAGCGGCGTTTAGTCACATTTGTCCTAAACCTCCCTGCAGTTTTCAAAATATCCCAAACATCTCAATATCGAGACCTGAGCCATATTTTGGAGCCAACGTTTGGCTCTCTGCACGAATTCACAGTTTGATATTACGACTTTTTAAACCCAACATTTGTCAATTACTGAAAGTGGTAGTGAGTCACATTTTGCGCAAACTCCCCTGCAGTTTTCAAAATATCCCAAACATACCACTTTCGTGGCCTGAGCCAAATTTTGGACCCAAATTCAAGCTCTCTGCACGTTTTTGCAGTTTGAAATTACGACTTTTTATACCAAACATATGCCAAGTTCTGAAAGCGGCGTTTGGTCATATTTGTCCCAAACCCTCCTGCAGTTTTCAAAATATCCCAAACCCTCCTGCAGTTTTCAAAATATCCCAAACATCGCAAATTCGAGGACTGAGCAATATTTTGGAGCCAAATTCTGGCTCTATGCACGTATTCGCAGTTTGAAATTACGACATTTTATACATAACATATGCCAAGTCCTAAAAGCGGCAGTGAGTCACATTTCGCACAAACTCCCCTGCAGTTTTCGAAATATCCCAAATATCCCAATTTTGAGGCCTGATCCATATTTTGGAGCCAAATTCTGGCTCTCTGCACGTATTCGCAGTTTGAAATTACGACTTTTTTATACCCAACATATACCAAGTACTGATAGCGGCGTTTGGTCAAATTTGTCCCAAACCCCCCCTGCAGTTTTTAAAGGTCCAAAACATCCCAATTTCGAGGACTGAGCAATATTTTGGAGCCAAATTCTGGCTCTATGCACGTATTCGCATTTTGATATTACGATTTTTATTCCCAACATATGCCAAGTACTGAAAGCATCAGTGAGTCACATTTTGCACAAACTCCCTTGCAGTTTTCGAAATATCCCAAACATCCCATTTTAGAGGCCTGAGCCATATTTTGCAGCTAAACTCTGGCTCTCTGCACGTATTCGCAGTTTGAAATTACGAATTTTTTATACCCAATATATGCCAAGTACTGAAAGCGGCGTTTGTTAACATTTGTCCCAAACCCCTCCTGCAGATTTCAAAATATCCCAAACATCCCAATTTCGAGGCCTTAGCCATATTTTGGAGCCAAAATCTGGCTCTATGCACGTATTCGCGGTTTGAAATTACGACATTTTTTACCCAACATATGCCAAGTACTGAGAGTGGCAGTGAGTCACATTTCGCACAAACTCCCCTGCAGTTTACGAAATATCCCAAATATCCACTTTTCGAGGCCTGAGCAATATTTTGGAGCCAAATTCTGGCTCTCTGCACGTATTCGCAGTTTGAAATTACGAATTTTTTATGCCCAACATATGCCAAGTACTGAGAGCGGCGTTTGGTCACATTTGTCCCAAACCCCCACTGCAGTTTTCAAAATATCCCAAACATCCCAATCTCGAGGCATGAGCAATATTTTGGAGCCAAATTCTGGCTCTCTGCACGTATTCGCAGTTTGAAATTACGAATTTTTACACCCAACATTTGCCAAGTACTGAAAGTGGCAGTGAGTCACATTTTGCGCAAACTCCACTGCAGTTTTCAAAATATCCCAAATATCTCAATTTCGAGGCCGGAGTCATATTTTGGAGCCAAGTTCTGGCTCCCTGCACGTATTCACAGTTTGAAATTACGACTTTTTGTACCCAAAATATGCCAAGTCCTGAAAGCGGCAGTGAGTGACATTTTGCACAAACTCCCTTGCAGTTTTCGAAATAACCCAAATATTCCAATTTCGACACCTTAGCCATATTTTGGAGCCAAATTCTGGCTCTCTGCATGTATTCGCAGTTTGAAATTACGAATTTTTATACCCAACATATGCCAAGTACAGAAAGCAGCAGTGAGTCACATTTAGCACAAACTCCCCTGCAGTTTTCAAAATATCCCAAACATCCCAATTTCGAGGCATGAGCAATATTTTGGATCCAAATTCTGGCTCTATGCACGTATTCGCGGTTTGAAATTGCGACATTTTATACATAACCTATGCCAAGTCCTGAAAGCGGCAGTGAGTCACATTTAGCACAAATTCCCCTGCAGTTTTCAAAATATCCCAAATATCCCAATTTCGACGCCTGAGCCCTATTTTGGCGCCAAATTCTGGCTCTCTGCACATATTCGCAGGTTTGAAATTACGACTTTTTTTACACAACATATAACAAGTACTGAAAGCAGCAGTGAGTCACATTTTCCACAAACTCCCCTGCAGTTTTCAAAATATCCCAAACATCCCACTTTCGAGGCTTGAGCCATATTTTGGAGAAAAATTCAAGCTCTCTGCACGTATTCGCAGTGTGAAATTACGACTTTTTATACCCAACATATACCAAGTACTGAAAGCAGCGTTTGGGCAAATTTGTCCCAAACCCCCTCTGCAGTTTTCAAAATATCCCAAACATCCGAATTTCGAGGACTGAGCAATATTTTGGATCCAAATTCTGGCTCTATGCACGTATTCGCGGTTTGAAATTGCGACATTTTATACATAACCTATGCCAAGTCCTGAAAGCGGCAGTGAGTCACATTTCGCACAAACTCCCCTGCAGTTTTCGAAATATCCCAAATATCCCAATTTCGAGGCATGAGCAATATTTTGGATCCAAATTCTGGCTCTATGCACGTATTCGCAGTTTGAAATTACCACTTTTTTATACCCAACATATGCCAGGTACTGAAAGCGGCATTTGGTCACATTTGTCATAATCCCCCCTGCAGTTTTCAAAATATCCCAAATATCTCAATTTCGAGGCCTAGCCATATTTTGTAGCCAAATTCTGTCTCTGCACGTATTTGCAGTTTGAAATTACGACTTTTTATACCCATCATATGCCAAGTACTGAAAGCAGCAGTAAGTCACATTTTGCATAAACTCCCCTTCAGTTTTCAAAATATCCCAAATATCCCAATTACGATGCCTAAGTCATATTTTGGAGCCAAATTCTGGCTCTCTGCACGTATTCGCATTTTGAAATTACGACTTTTTTATACCCAACATATGCCAAGTACTGAAAGCGGCGTTTAGTCACATTTGTCCTAAACCTCCCTGCAGTTTTCAAAATATCCCAAACATCTCAATATCGAGACCTGAGCCATATTTTGGAGCCAACGTTTGGCTCTCTGCACGAATTCACAGTTTGATATTACGACTTTTTAAACCCAACATTTGTCAATTACTGAAAGTAGCAGTGAGTCACATTTTGCGCAAACTCCCCTGCAGTTTTCAAAATATCCCAAATATCTCAATTTCGAGGCCGGAGCCATATTTTGGAGCCAAATTCTGGCTCTCTGCACGTATTTGCAGTTTGAAATTACGACTTTTTGTACCCAAAATATGCCAAGTCCTGAAAGCGGCAGTGAGTCACATTTTGCACAAACTCCCTTCCAGTTTTCGAAATAACCCAAATATCCCAATTTCGACACCTTAGCCATATTTTGGAGCCAAATTCTGGCTCTCTGCACGTATTTGCAGTTTGAAATTACGAATTTTT
Source organism: Procambarus clarkii (assembly GCF_040958095.1). NCBI lineage: Eukaryota > Metazoa > Arthropoda > Malacostraca > Decapoda > Cambaridae > Procambarus > Procambarus clarkii. The sequence goes on from NW_027189381.1 coordinate 88,653, forward strand.
ATACCCAACATATGCGAAGTACTGAAAGCAGCAGTGAGTCACATTTTGCACAAACTCCCCTGCAGTTTTCAAAATATCCCAAACATACCACTTTCGTGGCCTGAGCCAAATTTTGGACCCAAATTCAAGCTCTCTGCACGTTTTTGCAGTTTGAAATTACGACTTTTTATACCAAACATATGCCAAGTTCTGAAAGCAGCGTTTGGTCATATTTGTCCCAAACCCTCCTGCAGTTTTCAAAATATCCCAAACCCTCCTGCAGTTTTCAAAATATCCCAAACATCCCAATTTCGAGGACTGAGCAATATTTTGGAGCCAAATTCTGGCTCTATGCACGTATTCGCAGTTTGAAATTACGACATTTTATACATAACATATGCCAAGTCCTAAAAGCGGCAGTGAGTCACATTTCGCAACAAACTCCCCTGCAGTTTTCGAAATATCCCAAATATTCCAATTTTGAGGCCTGATCCATATTTTGGAGCCAAATTCTGGCTCTCTGCACGTATTCGCAGTTTGAAATTACGACTTTTTTATACCCAACATATACCAAGTACTGATGGCGGCGTTTGGTCAAATTTGTCCCAAACCCCCCCTGCAGTTTTTAAAAGATCCAAAACATCCCAATTTCGAGGACTGAGCAATATTTTGGAGCCAAATTCTGGCTCTATGCACGTATTCGCATTTTGATATTACGATTTTTATACCCAACATATGCCAAGTACTGATAGCATCAGTGAGTCACATTTTGCACAAACTCCCTTTGCAGTTTTCGAAATATCCCAAACATCCCATTTTAGAGGCCTGAGCCATATTTTGCAGCTAAACTCTGGCTCTCTGCACGTATTCGCAGTTTGAAATTACGAATTTTTTATACCCAATATATGCCAAGTACTGAAAGCGGCGTTTGTTAACATTTGTCCCAAACCCCTCCTGCAGATTTCAAAATATCCCAAACATCCCAATTTCGAGGCCTTAGCCATATTTTGGAGCCAAAATCTGGCTCTATGCACGTATTCGCGGTTTGAAATTACGACATTTTTTACCCAACATATGCCAAGTACTGAGAGTGGCAGTGAGTCACATTTCGCACAAACTCCCCTGCAGTTTACGAAATATCCCAAATATCCACTTTTCGAGGCCTGATCAATATTTTGGAGCCAAATTCTGGCTCTCTGCACGTATTCGCAGTTTGAAATTACGAATTTTTTATGCCCAACATATGCCAAGTACTGAGAGCGGCGTTTGGTCACATTTGTCCCAAACCCCCACTGCAGTTTTCAAAATATCCCAAACATCCCAATCTCGAGGCATGAGCAATATTTTGGAGCCAAATTCTGGCTCTCTGCACGTATTCGCAGTTTGAAATTACGAATTTTTACACCCAACATTTGCCAAGTACTGAAAGTGGCAGTGAGTCACATTTTGCGCAAACTCCCCTGCAGTTTTCAAAATATCCCAAATATCTCAATTTCGATGCCGGAGCCATATTTTGGAGCCAAGTTCTGGCTCTCTGCACGTATTCACAGTTTGAAATTACGACTTTTTGTACCCAAAATAGTCCAAGTCCTGAAAGCGGCAGTGAGTCACATTTTGCACAAACTCCCTTGCAGTTTTCGAAATAACCCAAATATCCCAATTTCGACACCTTAGCCATATTTTGGAGCCAAATTCTGGCTCTCTGCATGTATTCGCAGTTTGAAATTACGAATTTTTATACCCAACATATGCCAAGTACTGAAAGCAGCAGTGAGTCTCATTTAGCACAAACTCCCTTGCAGTTTTCAAAATATCCCAAACATCCCAATTTCAAGGCATGAGCAATATTTTGGATCCAAATTCTGGCTCTATGCACGTATTCGCGGTTTGAAATTGCGACATTTTATACATAACCTATGCCAAGTCCTGAAAGCGGCAGTGAGTCACATTTAGCACAAACTCCCCTGCAGTTTATAAAATATCCCAAATATCCCAATTTCGACGCCTGAGCCATATTTTGGCGCCAAATTCTGGCTCTCTGCACATATTCGCAGGTTTGAAATTACGACTTTTTATACACAACATATAACAAGTACTGAAAGCAGCAGTGAGTCACATTTTCCACAAACTCTCCTGCAGTTTTCAAAATATCCCAAACATCCCACTTTCGAGGCTTAAGCCATATTTTGGAGCAAAATTCAAGCTCTCTGCACGTATTCGCAGTGTGAAATTACGACTTTTTATACCCAACATATACCAAGTACTGAAAGCAGCGTTTGGGCAAATTTGTCCCAAACCCCCCCTGCAGTTTTCAAAATATCCCAAACATCCGAATTTCGCGGACTGAGCAATATTTTGGAGCCAAATTCTGGCTCTATGCACGTATTCGCAGTTTGAAATTACGACTTTTTATACCCAACATATGCCAAGTACTGAAATCGACGTTTGGTCATATTTGTCCCAAACCTCACTGCAGTTTTCAAAATATCCAAAACAACCCAATTTCCGCCCCTGAGACATATTTTGGAGGCAAATTCTGGCTCTCTGCACGTGTTCTCAGTTTGAAATTACTACTATTTTATACCCTACATATGCCAGGGACTGAATGCGGCGTTTGGTCACATTTGTCCCAAACCCCCCTGCAGTTTTCAAAATATCCCAAACATCCCAATTTCGAGGACTGAGCAATATTTTGGAGCCAAATTCTGGCTCTATGCAGGTATTCCCAGTTTGAAATTACGACTTTTTATACCCAACATATGCTCTCTGCACGTATTCTCAGTTTGAAATTATGACTTTATATACCCAACATATGCCAAGTACTGAAAGCGACGTTTGGTCATATTTGTCCCAAAACCTCACTGCAGTTTTCAAAATATCTCAAACATCCCAATTTCGACGCCTGAGCCATATTTTGGAGCCAAATTCTGGCTCTCTGCACGTATTCGCAGTTTGAAATTACGACTTTATTCAAACATATGCCAAGTCCTGAAAGAGGCAGTGAGTCACGTTTTGCACAAACTCCCTTGGAGTTTTCGAAATATCCCAAATATCCCAATTTCGACACCTGAGCCATATTTTGGAGCCAAATTCTGGCTCTCTGCACGTGTTCTCAGTTTGAAATTACTACTATTTTATACCCTACATATGCCAGGGACTGAATGCGGCGTTTGGTCACATTTGTCTCAATCCCCCCTACAGTTTTCAAAATATCCCAAACATCCCAATTTCGAGGCCTGAACCATATTTTGGAGCCAAATTCTGGCTCTCTGCTCGTATTCGCAGTTTGAAATTACGACTTTTTTATACCCAACATGTTCCAAGTACTGATAGCGGCGTTTGGTCAAATTTGTCCCCCCCCCCCCTGCAGTTTTCAAAAGATCCCAAACATCCCAATTTCGAGGACTGAGCAATATTTTGGAGCCAAATTCTGGCTCTATACACGTATTCGCAGTTTGAAATTACGACTTTTTATACCAAACATATTCCAAGAACTGAAAGCAGCAGTGAGTCACATTTTGCACAAACTCCCCTGCAGTTTTCAAAATATCCCAAACATCCCAATTTCGAGGACTGAGCAAAATTTTGGAGCCAAATTCTGGCTCTATGCACGTATTCGCAGTTTGAAATTACGACTTTTTATACCCAACATATGCCTCGTACTGAAAGCGACGTTTGGTCATATTTGTCCCAAACCTCACTGCAGTTTTCAAAATATCCAAAACATCCCAATTTCGGCGCCTGAGCCATATTTTGGAGCCAAATTCTGGCTCTATGCACGTATTCGCAGATTGAAATTACGAATTTTTATACCCAACATATGCTAAGTTCTGAAAGGGGCAGTTAGTCATATTCTGCACAAACTCCCTCTGCAGTTTTCGAAGTATCCCAAATATCCGAATTTCGAGGCCTGAGCCGTATTTTGGAGCCAAATTCTGGCTCTCTGCACGTATTCGCAGTTTAAAATTGCGACTTTTTTATACCCAACATATGCCAAGCCCTGAAACGGCGTTTGGTAACATTTGGCCCAATCCCTCTTGCAGTTTTCCAAATATCCCAAACATCCCAATTTTAAGGCTTGATTCACATTTTGGAGCCAAATTCTGGCTCTCCGCACGTATTCGTAGTTTGAAATTACGATTTTTTATACCCAATATATGCGAAGTACTGAAAGCGGTAGTGAGTCACATTTGTCTTAAACCTCCCTGCAGTTTTCAAAATATCCCAAACATCCCAATTTTAAGGCCTGATTCACATTTTGGAGCCAAATTCTGGCTCTCTGCACGTATTCGAAGTTTGAAATTACGAATTTTTTATACCCAACATATGCGAAGTACTGAAAGCGCCGTTTTGTCACATCTGTCCCAAACCTCCCTGCCGTTTTCAAAATATCCCAAACATCCCAATATCGAGGCCTGAGCCATATTTTGGAGTCAACGTCTGGATCTCTGCACGTATTCACAGTTTGATATTACGACTTTTTATACCCAACATATGCCAAGTACTGAAAGTGGCAGTGAGTCACATTTTGCACAAACTCCCCTGCAGTTTTCAAAATATCCCAAACATCCCAATTTCGAGGCCTGAGTCATATTTTGGAACCAAATATTGTCTCTCTGCACGTATTCGCAGTTTGAAATTACGAATTTATATACCCAACATATGCCAAGTACTGAAAGCGGCGTTTCGTCACATTTGTCCCAAACCTCCCTGCAGTTTTCAAAATATCCCAAACATCCCAATTTCGAGGCATGAGCCACATTTTGGAGCCAAATTCTGGCTCTCTGCACGTATTCGCAGTTTGAAATTACGAATTTATATACCCAACATATGCCAAGTACTGAAAGCGGCGTTTCGTCACATTTGTCCCAAACCTCCCTGCACTTTTCAAAATATCGTAAACATCTCAATTTCGAGGCCAGAGCCATATTTTGGAGCCAAATTCTGGCTCTATGCAGGTATTCGCAGATTGAAATTACGAATTTTTATACCCAACATATGCTAAGTCCTGAAAGTGGCAGTTAGTCACATTTTGCACAAACTCCCCTGCAGTTTTCGAAATATCCCAAATATCCCAATTTCGAGGCCTGAGCCGTATTTTGGAGCCAAATTCTGGCTCTCTGCACGTATTCGCAGTTTGAAATTACAACTTTTTTATACCCAACATATGCCAAGTACTGAACGCGGCGTTTGGTCACATTTGTCCAAAAAAAAACTGCAGTTTTCAAAATATCCCAAACATCCCAATTTCGAGGCCTGAGCCTTATTTTGGAGCCAAATTCTGGCTTTATGCACGTTTTCGCGGTTTGAAATTACGACATTTTATACCCAACATATGCTAAGTACTGAAAGCAGAGTTTGGTCACATTTGTCTCAGTCCCCCCTGCTGTTTTAAAAATAACCCAAACATCCCAATTTCGAGGCCTGAGCCATATTTTGGAGCCAAATTCTGGCTCTCTGCACGTATTCGCAGTTTGAAATAACGACTTTTTTATACCCAACATATGCCAAGTACTGAAAGCGGCGTTTGGTTGCATTTGTCCCAAACCTCCCAGCAGTTTTCAAAATATCCCAAACATCCCAATTTCGAGGCCTGAGCCATATTTTTGTGCCAAATTCTGGCTCTCTGCACGTATTCGCAGTTTGATATTGTGATTTTTATACCCAACATATGCCAAGTACTGAAAGCGGCAGTGAGTCACATTTTGCACAATCTCCCCTGCAGTTTTCGAAATATCCCAAACATCCCAATTTCGAGGCCTGAGAAAAAAATTTTTGGAGCCAAACTCTGGCTCTCTGCACGTATTTGCAGTTTGAAATTACGACTTTTTTATACCCAATTTATGCCAAGTACTGAAAGTGGAGTTTGGTCACATTTGTCCCAAACCCCCCCCCCCCTGCAGTTTTCAAAATATCCCAAACATCCCAATTTCGAGGCATGAGCCATATTTTAGAGCCAAATTCTGGCTCTCTGCACGTATTCGCAGTGTGAAATTACGAATTTATATACCCAACATATGCCAAGTACTGAAAGCGGCGTTTCGTCACATTTGTCCCAAACCTTCCTGCACTTTTCAAAATATCCCAAACATCCCAATTTCGAGGACAGAGCCATATTTTGGAGCCAAATTCTGGCTCTATGCACATATTCGCAGATTGAAATTACGAATTTTTATACCCAACATATGCTAAGTCCTGAAAGCGGCAGTTAGTCACATTTTGCACAAACTCCCCTGCAGTTTTCGAAATATCCCAAATATCCCAATTTCGAGGCCTAAGCAGTATTTTGAAGCCATATTCTGGCTCTCTGCACGTATTCGCAGTTTGAAATTACAACTTTTTTATACCCAACATATGCCAAGTACTGAATGCGGCGTTTGGTCACATTTGTCCAAAAAAAAACTGCAGTTTTAAAAATATCCCAAACATCCCAATTTCGAGGCCTGAGCCATATTTTGGAGCCCAATTCTGGCTCTATGCACGTATTCGCGGTTTGAAATTACGACATTTTATACCCAACATATGCCAAGTCCTGAAAGCGGCAGTGAGTCACATTTCGCACAAACTCCCCTGCAGTTTTCGAAATATCCTAAATATCAAAATTTTGAGGCCTGAGCTATATTTTGGAGCCAAATTCTGGCTCTCTGCACGTATTCAAAGTTTGAAATTTCGACTTTTTATACCCAACATATGCCAAGTACTGAAAGTGGCAGTGAGTCACATTTTGCACAAACTCCCCTGCAGTTTTCAAAATATCCCAAACATCCCAATTTCGAGGCCTGAGCCATATTTTGGAACCAAATATTGGCTCTCTGCACGTATTCGCGGTTTGAAATTACGATATTTTATACCCAACACATGCCAAGTCTTGAAAGAGGCAGTGTGTCACATTTCGCACAAACTCCCCTGCAGTTTTCAAAATATCCCAAACATCCCAATTTCGAGGCCTGAGCCATATTTTGGAGCCCAATTCTGGCTCTATGCACGTATTCGCGGTTTGAAATTATGACATTTTATACCCAACATATGCCAAGTCCTGAAAGCGGCAGTGAGTCACATTTCGCACAAACTCCCCTGCAGTTTTCGAAATATCCAAAATATCAAAATTTTGAGGCCTGAGCTATATTTTGGAGCCAAATTCTGGCTCTCTGCACGTATTCAAAGTTTGAAATTTCGACTTTTTATACCCAACATATGCCAAGTACTGAAAGTGGCAGTGAGTCACATTTTGCACAAACTCTCCTGCAGTTTTCAAAATATCCCAAACATCCCAATTTCGAGGCCTGAGCCATATTTTGGAACCAAATATTGGCTCTCTGCACGTATTCGCGGTTTGAAATTACGATATTTTATACCCAACATATGCCAAGTCTTGAAAGAGGCAGTGTGTCACATTTCGCACAATCTCCCCTGCAGTTTTCGAAATATCCAAAATATCCTAATTTCGAGGCCTGAGCCATATTTTGGAACCAAATTCTGGCTCTCTGCAAGTATTCGCAGTTTGAAATTACGATTTTTAATACTCAACAAGCCAATTACTGAACACGGCGTTTGGTCACATTTGTCCCAACCCCCCCCCCCCCCCGCAGTTTTCAAAATATCCAAAACAACCCAATTTCAAGGCCTGAGCCATATTTTGGAACCAAATTCTGGCTCTCTGCACGTCTTCGCAGTTTGAAATTACGACTTTTTTATACCCAACATATGCCAAGTACTGAAAGCAGCGTTTGGTTACATTTGTCCCAAACCTCCCAGCAGTTTTCAAATTTATCCCAAAAATACCAATTTCAAGGCCTGAGCCATATTTTGGAACCAAATTCTGGCTCTCTGCACGTATTCGCAGTTTGAAATTACGACTTTTTTATACCCAACATATGCCAAGTACTGAACGCGGCGTTTGGTCACATTTGTCCAAAAAAAACCTGCAGTTTTCAAAATATCCCAAACATCCCAATTTCGAGGCCTGAGCCATATTTTGGAGCGAAATTCTGGCTCTCTGCACGTATTCAAAGTTTAAAATTACGACTTTTTATACCCAACATTTGCCAAGTACTGAAAGTGGCATTTGGTCACATTTGTCCCAAACCTCCCTGCAGTTTTCAAAATATCCCAAAAATTCCAATTTCGAGGCATGAGCCATATTTTGGAGCCAAATTCTGGCTCTCTGCACGTATTCGCAGTTTGAAATAACGATTTTTATACCCAACATATGCCAAGTCTTGAAAGCAGCAGTGAATCACATTTAGCACAAATTCCCCAGCAGTTTTCGAAATATCCCAAATATCCTAATTTCGACGCCTGAGCCATATTTTGAATCCAAATTCAAGCTCTCTGCACGTATTCGCAGTTTGAAATTACGACTTTTTATACCCAACATATGCCAAGTTCTGAAAGCGGCGTTTGGTCATATTTGTCCCAAACCCCCCTGCAGTTTTCAAAATATCCCAAGCATCCCAATTTTGAGGACTGAGCAATATTTTGGAGCCAAATTCTGGCTCTATGCAGGTATTCCCAGTTTGAAATTACGACTTTTTATACCAAACATATGCTCTCTGCACGTATTCTCAGTTTGAAATTATGACTTTATATACCCAACATATGCCAAGTACTGAAAGCGACGTTTGGTCATATTTGTCCCAAAACCTCACTGCAGTTTTCAAAATATCTCAAACATCCCAATTTCGACGCCTGAGCCATATTTTGGAGCCAAATTCTGGCTCTCTGCACGTATTCGCAGTTTGAAATTACGACTTTATTCAAACATATGCCAAGTCCTGAAAGAGGCAGTGAGTCACGTTTTGCACAAACTCCCTTGGAGTTTTCGAAATATCCCAAATATCCCAATTTCGACACCTGAGCCATATTTTGGAGCCAAATTCTGGCTCTCTGCACGTGTTCTCAGTTTGAAATTACTACTATTTTATACCCTACATATGCCAGGGACTGAATGCGGCGTTTGGTCACATTTGTCTCAATCCCCCCTGCAGTTTTCAAAATATCCCAAACATCCCAATTTCGAGGCCTGAACCATATTTTGGAGCCAAATTCTGGCTCTCTGCTCGTATTCGCAGTTTGAAATTACGACTTTTTTATACCCAACATGTTCCAAGTACTGATAGCGGCGTTTGGTCAAATTTGTCCCCCCCCCCCCTGCAGTTTTCAAAAGATCCCAAACATCCCAATTTCGAGGACTGAGCAATATTTTGGAGCCAAATTCTGGCTCTATACACGTATTCGCAGTTTGAAATTACGACTTTTTATACCAAACATATTCCAAGAACTGAAAGCAGCAGTGAGTCACATTTTGCACAAACTCCCCTGCAGTTTTCAAAATATCCCAAACATCCCAATTTCGAGGACTGAGCAAAATTTTGGAGCCAAATTCTGGCTCTATGCACGTATTCGCAGTTTGAAATTACGACTTTTTATACCCAACATATGCCTCGTACTGAAAGCGACGTTTGGTCATATTTGTCCCAAACCTCACTGCAGTTTTCAAAATATCCAAAACATCCCAATTTCGGCGCCTGAGCCATATTTTGGAGCCAAATTCTGGCTCTATGCACGTATTCGCAGATTGAAATTACGAATTTTTATACCCAACATATGCTAAGTTCTGAAAGGGGCAGTTAGTCATATTCTGCACAAACTCCCTCTGCAGTTTTCGAAGTATCCCAAATATCCGAATTTCGAGGCCTGAGCCGTATTTTGGAGCCAAATTCTGGCTCTCTGCACGTATTCGCAGTTTAAAATTGCGACTTTTTTATACCCAACATATGCCAAGCCCTGAAACGGCGTTTGGTCACATTTGGCCCAATCCCTCTTGCAGTTTTCCAAATATCCCAAACATCCCAATTTTAAGGCTTGATTCACATTTTGGAGCCAAATTCTGGCTCTCCGCACGTATTCGTAGTTTGAAATTACGATTTTTTATACCCAATATATGCGAAGTACTGAAAGCGGTAGTGAGTCACATTTGTCTTAAACCTCCCTGCAGTTTTCAAAATATCCCAAACATCCCAATTTTAAGGCCTGATTCACATTTTGGAGCCAAATTCTGGCTCTCTGCACGTATTCGAAGTTTGAAATTACGACTTTTTTATACCCAACATATGCGAAGTACTGAAAGCGCCGTTTTGTCACATCTGTCCCTAACCTCCCTGCCGTTTTCAAAATATCCCAAACATCCCAATTTCGAGGCATGAGCCACATTTTTGAGCCAAATTCTGGCTCTCTGCACGTATTCGCAGTTTGAAATTACGAATTTATATACCCAACATATGCCAAGTACTGAAAGCGGCGTTTCGTCACATTTGTCCCAAACCTCCCTGCACTTTTCAAAATATCCCAAACATCTCAATTTCGAGGCCAGAGCCATATTTTGGAGCCAAATTCTGGCTCTATGCAGGTATTCGCAGATTGAAATTACGAATTTTTATACCCAACATATGCTAAGTCCTGAAAGTGGCAGTTAGTCACATTTTGCACAAACTCCCCTGCAGTTTTCGAAATATCCCAAATATCCCAATTTCGAGGCCTGAGACGTATTTTGGAGCCAAATTCTGGCTCTCTGCACGTATTCGCAGTTTGAAATTACAACTTTTTATACCCAACATATGCCAAGTACTGAACGCGGCGTTTGGTCACATTTGTCCAAAAAAAAACTGCAGTTTTCAAAATATCCCAAACATCCCAATTTCGAGGCCTGAGCCTTATTTTGGAGCCAAATTCTGGCTTTATGCACGTTTTCGCGGTTTGAAATTACGACATTTTATACCCAACATATGCTAAGTACTGAAAGTGGCATTTGGTCACATTTGTCCCAAACCTCCCTGCAGTTTTCAAAATATCCCAAAAATTCCAATTTCGAGGCATGAGCCATATTTTGGAGCCAAATTCTGGCTCTATGCACGTATTCGCGGTTTGAAATTACGATATTTTATACCCAACATATGCCAAGTCATGAAAGCGGCAGTGAGTCACATTTCGCACAAACTCCCCTGCAGTTTTCGAAATATCCCAAATATCACAATTTCGAGGCCTGAACAATATTTTGGAGCCAAATTCTAGCTTTCTGCACGTATTCGCAGTTTGAAATTACGACTTTTTTATGCCCAACATATGCCAAGAACTGAAAGCGGCGTTTGTTCAAATTTGTCCCAAACCCCCCCTGCAGTTTTCAAAATATCTCAAACATCCCAATTTCGAGGCCTGAGCAATATTTTGGAGCCAAGTTCTGGCTCTATGCACGTATTCGCGGTTTGAAATTACGACATTTTATACCCAAAATATGCCAAGTCCCGAAAGCGGCAGTGAGTCATATTTCGCACAAACCCCCCCTGCAGTTTTCAAAATATCTCAAACATCCTAATTTTGAAGCCTGAGCCATATTTTGGAGCCAAATTCTGGTCTGCACGTATTCGCAGTTTGAAATTACCATTTTTTTATACCCAACATATGCCAAGTACTGAAAGTGGCGTTTGGTCACATTTGTCTCAATCCCCCTTGCAGTTTTCAAAATATCCCAAACATCCCAATTTCTAGGCCTGAGCCATATTTTGGAGCCAAATTCTGGCTCTCTGCACGTATTCGCAGTTGGAAATTACGACTTTTTTATACCCAACATATGCCAAGTACTGAAAGCGGCGATTGGTTACATTTGTCCCAAACCTCCAAGCAGTTTTCAAAATATCCCAAACATCACAATATCGAGGCCTGAGCCATATTTTGGAGCATCATTCTGGCTCTCTGCACGTATTCGCTGTTTGATATTACGATTTTTATACCCAACATATGCCAAGTACTGAAATCGGAGTTTGGTCACATTTGTCCCAAACCCCCCCCTGCAGTTTTTAAAATATCCCAAACATCCCAATTTCGAGGCATGAGCCATATTTTGGAGCCAAATTCTGGCTCTCTGCACGTATTCGCAGTTTGAAATTACGAATTTATATACCCAACATATGCCAAAAACTGAAAGCGGTGTTTCGTCACATTTGTCCCAAACCTCCCTGCAGTTTTCAAAATATCCCAAACATCCCAATTTCGAGGCCTGAGCCGTATTTTGGAGCCAAAGTCTGGCTCTCTGCACGTATTCGCAGTTTAAAATTGCGACTTTTTTATACCCAACATATGCCAAGGCCTGAAAGCGGCGTTTGGTCATATTTGGCCCAATCCCCCTTGCAGTTTTCCAAATATCCCAAACATCCCAATTTTAAGGCTTGATTCACATTTTGGAGCCAAATTCTGGCTCTCTGCACGTATACTTAGTATGAAATTACGATTTTTTTATACCCAATATATGCGAAGTACTGAAAGCGGTAGTGAGTCACATTTGTCCCAAACCTCCCTGCAGTTTTCAAAATATCCCAAACATCCCAATTTTAAGGCCTGATTCACATTTTGGAGCCAAATTCTGGCTCTCTGCACGTATTCGCCGTTTGAAATTACGACTTTTTTATACCCAACATATGCGAAGTACTGAAAGCGCCGGTTTGTCACATTTGTCCCAAACCTCCCTGCAGTTTTCAAAATATCCCAAACATCCCAATATCGAGGCCTGAGCCATATTTTGGAGTCAACGTCTGGATCTCTGCACGTATTCACAGTTTGATATTACGACTTTTTATACCCAACATATGCCAAGTACTGAAAGTGGCAGTGAGTCACATTTTGCACAAACTCCCCTGCAGTTTTCAAAATATCCCAAACATCCCAATTTCGAGGCCTGAGCCATATTTTGGAACCAAATATTGGCTCTCTGCACGTATTCGCGGTTTGAAATTACGACTTTTTTATACTCAACATGCCAAGTACTGAACACGGCGTTTGGTCACATTTGTCCCAACCCCCCCCACCCCCACCCAGTTTTCAAAATATCCCAAACATCCCAATTTCAAGGCCTGAGCCATATTTTGGAACCAAATTCTTGCTCTCTGCACGTCTTTGCAGTTTGAAATTACGACTTTTTTATACCCAACATATACCAAGTACTAAAAGTGGCATTAGGTCACATTTGTCCAAAACCCCCCCTGCAGTTTTCAAAATATCCCAAACATCCCAATTTCGAGGCCTGAGCCATATTTTGGATCCAAATTCTGGCTCTATGCACGTATTCGCGGTTTGAAATTACGACATTTTATACCCAACATATGCCAAGTACTGAAAGCGGCGTTTGGTTATATTTGTCGCAAACCTCCCAGCAGTTTTCAAATTTATCCCAAACATCCCAATTTCAAGGCCTGAGCCATATTTTGGAACCAAATTCTGGCTCTCTGCACGTATTCGCAGTTTGAAATTACGACTTTTTTATACCCAACATATGCCAAGTACTGAAAGCGGCGTTTGTTTACATTTGTCCCAAACCTCCCAGCAGTTTTCAAATTTATCCCAAACATCACAATATCGAAGCCTGAGCCATATTTTGGAGCCAAATTCTGGCTCTCTGCACGTATTCGCAGTTTGATATTACGATTTTTATACCCAACATATGCCAAGTACTGAAAGCGGCAGTGAGTCACATTTCGCACAAACTCCCCTGCAGTTTTCGAAACATCCCAAATATCCCAATTTCGAGGCCTGAGCAATGTTTTAGAGCCAAATTCTGGTTCTCTGCACGTATTCGCAGTTTGAAATTACCACTTTTTTATACCCAACATATGCTAAGTACTGAAAGCGGCGTTTGGTCACATTTGTCTCAATCCCCCCTGCAGTTTTCAAAATATCCCAAACATCCCAATTTCGAGGCCTGAGCCATATTTTAGGAGCCAAATTCTGGCTCTCTGCACGTATTCGCAGTTTGAAATTACGACTTTTTTATACCAAACATATACCAAGTACTAAAAGCGGCATTAGGTCACATTTGTCCAAAACCCCCCCCTGCAGTTTTCAAAATATCCCAAACATCCCAATTTCGAGGCCTGAGCCATATTTTGGAGCCAAATTCTAGCTCTATGCACGTATTCGCGGTTTGAATACGTGCATAGGCCTTCAGCCGAACAAGTCTATGTGGGTGGGGACGAGGATAGGTTGACGAGTTTAGCAGTTACCAGGGAGGATGTTCTTAAACAAATAGTAAAACTCAAACCAAACAAATCCCCAGGGCCGGATGAAGTGTTTGCTAGGGTGCTTAAAGAATGCAAAGAGGAGCTTTGTGACCCACTGTCAACCATATTTAATAAATCAATAGAGTCAGGCAGAGTGCCAGAGTTTTGGAAAGTTGCTAATGTGATACCAGTTTTTAAGAAAGGAGATAGATCACTTGCGTCTAACTATCGACCAATTAGCCTAACGTCTATTGTGGGAAAGTTACTCGAATCTATAATAGCAAATAAAATTCGTCTTCATCTTGAAAAACATAAATTAATAATTGAGTCGCAACATGGTTTTATAAATGGCCGTTCATGTTTAACAAATTTGTTATCTTTTTATTCTAGCATTGTTGAGGCAGTTGATAGTGGTAAGGATTGTGATGTTGTGTACCTTGACTTTAGCAAAGCTTTTGATACAGTGCCACATGAAAGACTGATTAAAAAGATAGAGGCTCATGGTATTGGGGGTGCTATATTAAACTGGATTAGGGCATGGCTATACCAAAGGAAACATAAGAACATAAGAACATAAGAACAAAGGTAACTGCAGAAGGCCTATTGGCCCATGCGAGGCAGCTCCTATTCTATAACCACCCAATCCCACTCATATACTTGTCCAACCCGTGCTTGAAACAATCGAGGGACCCCACCTCCACAATGTTACGCGGCAATTGGTTCCACAAATCAACAACCCTGTTACTGAACCAGTATTTACCCAAGTCTTTCCTAAATCTAAACTTATCCAATTTATACCCATTGTTTCGTGTTCTGTCCTGTGTTGATACTTTCAATACCCTATTAATATCCCCCCGGTTATGTCCATTCATCCACTTGTAAACCTCTATCATGTCACCCCTAACTCTTCGCCTTTCCAGTGAATGCAACTTAAGCTTTGTTAATCTTTCTTCATATGAAAGATTTCTAATTTGGGGAATTAACTTAGTCATCCTACGCTGGACACGTTCAAGTGAATTTATATCCATTCTATAATATGGCGACCAAAACTGAACTGCATAATCTAAATGGGGCCTAACTAGAGCAAGATATAGCTTGAGAACCACACCAGGTGTCTTGTTACTAACGCTGCGATTAATAAATCCAAGTGTCCGATTTGCCTTATTACGAACATTTATGCATTGATCCTTTTGTTTTAAATTCTTACTAATCATAACTCCCAGATCCCTTTCGCAATCCGACTTCGCAATCACAACACCATCTAGCTCGTATCTTGTAACTCTATCATCATTACCTAACCTCAGAACTTTACATTTATCAGCATTAAACTGCATCTGCCAATCCTTTGACCATTTCAAAACCCTATCTAGATCAACTTGAAGTGATAGTGAGTCCTCCTCCGAATTAATTTCCCTACCGATTTTCGTATCATCGGCAAATTTGAAAATGTTGCTACTCAAACCTGAATCTAAATCATTTATATATATTATAAACAACAGAGGTCCCAGGACAGAGCCTTGAGGCACTCCACTTACAACATTTTCCCACTCTGACTTGATTCCATTTATACTAACTCTCTGTTTCCTTTGGTATAGCCATGCCCTAATCCAGCTTAATATAGCACCCCCAATACCATGAGACTCTATCTTTTTAATCAGTCTTTCATGTGGCACTGTATCAAAAGCTTTGCTAAAGTCAAGGTATACAACATCGCAATCCTTACCACTATCAACTGCCTCAACAATGCTAGAATAAAAAGATAACAAATTTGTTAAACATGAACGGCCATTTATAAAACCACAAACGGCCATTTATAAAACCAAGAAACAGAGAGTTAGTATAAATGGAGTCAAGTCAGAGTGGGAAAATGTTGTAAGTGGAGTGCCTCAAGGCTCTGTTCTGGGACCTCTGTTGTTTATAATATATATAAATGATTTAGATTCAGGTTTGAGTAGCAACATTTGCAAATTTGCCGATGATACGAAAATCGGTAGGGAAATTAATTCGGAAGAGGGCTCACTATCACTTCAAGTTGATCTAGATAGGGTTTTGAAATGGTCAAAGGATTGGCAGATGCAGTTTAATGCTGATAAATGTAAAGTTCTGAAGTTAGGTAATGATGATAGAGATACATGACACGAGCTAGATGGTGTTGAGATTGCGAAGTCGGATTGCGAAAGGGATCTGGGAGTTATGATTAGCAAGAATTTAAAACAAAAGGATCAATGCATAAATGTTCGTAATAAGGCAAATCGGACACTTGGATTTATTAATCGCAGCGTTAGTAACAAGACACCTGGTGTGGTTCTCAAGCTATATCTTGCTCTAGTTAGGCCCCATTTAGATTTTGCAGTTCAGTTTTGGTCGCCATATTATAGAATGGATATAAATTCACATGAACGTGTCCAGCGTAGGATGACTAAGTTAATTCCCCAAATTAGAAATCTTTCATATGAAGAAAGATTAACAAAGCTTAAGTTGCATTCACTGGAAAGGCGAAGAGTTAGGGGTGACATGATAGAGGTTTACAAGTGGATGAATGGACATAACAGGGGGGATATTAATAGGGTATTAAAAGTATCAACACAAGACAGAACACGAAAAAATGGGTATAAATTGGATAAGTTTAGATTTAGGAAAGACTTGGGTAAATACTGGTTCAGTAACAGGGTTGTTGATTTGTGGAACCAATTGCCGCGTAACATTGTGGAGGTGGGGTCCCTCGATTGTTTCAAGCGCGGGTTGGACATGTATATGAGTGGGATTGGGTGGTTATAAATAGTAGCTGCCTCGTATGGGCCAATAGGCCTTCTGCAGTTGCCTTTGTTCTTATGTTCTTATGTTCTTAATCATAACTCCCAGATCCCTTTCGCAATCCGACTTCGCAATCTCAACACCATCTAGCTCGTATCTTGTATCTCTATCATCATTACCTAGCCTCAGAACTTTACATTTATCAGCATTAAACTGCATTTGCTAATCCTTTGACTATTTCAGAACCCTATCTAGATCAACTTGAAGTGATAGTGAGTCCTCCTCCGAATTAATTTCCCTACCGATTTTCGTATCATCGGCAAATTTGAAAATGTTGCTACTCAAACCTGAATCTAAATCATTTATATATATTATAAACAACAGAGGTCTCAGGACAGAGCCCTGAGGTACTCCACTAACAACATTATCCCACTCTGACTTAACCCCATTTATACTAACTCTCTGTTTCCTTTGGAAAAGCCATGCCTTAATCCAAGTTAATATAGCACCCCCAATACCATGAGCTTCTATTTTTTTAATTAGTCTTTCATGTGGCACTGTATCAAAAGCTTTGCTAAAGTCAAGGTACACAACATCACAATCCTTACCACTATCAACTGCCTCAACTATGCTGGAATAAAAAGTTAGCAAATTTTTCAAAACATCCCAAACATCCCAATTTCGAGGCCTGAGCCATATTTTGGAGCCAAATTCTGGCACTATGCACGTATTCGCAGATTGAAATTACGACTTTTTATACCCAACATATGCTAAGTTCTGAAAGCGGCAGTTAGTCACATTTTGCACAAACTCCCCTGCAGTTTTCGAAATATCCCAAATATCTCAATTTCGAGGCCTGAGCTGTATTTTGGAGCCAAATTCTGGCTCTCTGCTCATATTCGCAGTTTAAAATTGCGACTGTTTTATACCCAACATATGACAAGTCCTGAAAACGGTGTTTGGTCACATTTAGCCAAATCCCCCCTGCAGTTTTCCAAATATCCCAAACAACCCAATTTTAAGGCCTGATTCACATTTTTGAGCCAAATTCTGGCTCTCTGCACGTATTCGCAGTTTGAAATTACGATTTTTTATACCCAATATATGCCATGTTCTGAATGCGGTGTTTGGTCATATTTTTCCCAAACCCCCCTGCAGTTTTTAAAATATCCCAAACACCCCAATTTCGAGGACTGAGCCATATTTTGGAGAAAATTCTGGCTCTATGCACGTATTCGCAGTTTGAAATTACGACTTTTTATACCCAACATATGCTAAGTCCTGAAAGCGGCATTGAGTCACATTTTGCACAAACTCCTCTGCTGTTTTCGAAATATCTCAAATATCCTTATTTCGAGTCCTGTGCCGTATTTTGTAGCCAAATTCTGGATCTCTGCACGTATTCGCAGTTTAAAATTGCGAATTTTTTATACCCAACATATGCCAAGTCCTGAAAGCAGCGTTTGGTCACATTTGGCCCAATCCCCCTTGCAGTTTTCCAAAAATTCCAAACATCCCAATTTTAAGGCCTGATTCACATTTTGGAGCCAAATTCTGGCTCTCTGCACGTATTCGCAGTTTGAAATTACGATTTTTTACACCCAATATATGCCAAGTCCTGAAAGCGGCATTGAGTCACATTTTGCACAAACTCCTCTGCTGTTTTCGAAATATCTCAAATATCCCTATTTCGAGGCCTATGCCGTATTTTGGAGCCAAATTCTGGCTCTCTGCAGGTATTCGCAGTTTAAAATTGCGACTTTTTTATACCTAACATATGCCAAGTCCTGAAAGCGGCGTTTGGTCACATTTGGCCCAATCCCTCCTGCAGTTTTCCAAACATCCCAATTTTAAGGCCTGATTCACATTTTGGAGCCAAATTCTGACTCTCTGCACGTATTCGCAGTTTGAAATTACGATTTTTTATACCCAATATATGCCAAGTACTGAAAGCGGCGTTTTGTCACATTAGTCCCAAACCTCCCTGCAGTTTTCAAAATATCCCAAACATCCCAATTTCGAGGCCTGAGCCATATTTTGGAGCCAAATTCTTGCTCTCTGCACGTATTCGCACTCTGAAATTACGACTTTTTATACCCAACATTTGCCAAGTTCTGAAAGCGGCGTTTGGTCATATTTGTCCCAAAACCCCCTGCAGTTTTCAAAATATCCCAAACACCCCAATTACGAGGACTGAGCCATATTTTGGAGCCAAATTCTGGCTCTATGCACGTATTCGCAGTTTGAAATTATGACTTTTTATACCCAACATATGCCAAGTCCTGAAAGCGGCATTGAGTCACATTTTGCACAAACTCCCCTGCAGTTTTCGAAATATCCCAAATATCCCAATTTCGAGGCCTGAACCATAATTTGGAGCCAAATTCTGGGTCTCTGCACGTATTCGCAGTTTGAAATTACGACTTTATATACCCAACATATGCCAAGTACTGAGAGCGGCGTTTGGTCACATTTGTCCCATACCTCCCTGCAGTTTTCAAAATATCCCAAACATCCCAATTTCGAGACCTGAGCCATATTTTCGCGCCAAATTCTGGCTCTATACACGTATTCGCAGATAGAAATTACGACTTTTTATACCCAACATATGCCAAGTCCTGAAAGCTGCAGTGAGTCACATTTTGCACAAACTCCCCTGCAGTTTTCGAAATATCCCAAATATCCCAATTTCGAGGCCTGAGCTATATTTTGGAGCCAAATTTTGACTCTCTGCACGTATTCGCAGTTTGAAATTACGACTTTTTTATACCCAACATATGCAAAGTACTGAAAGCGGCGTTTTGTCACATTTGTCCCAAACCTCCCTGCAGTTTTCAAAATATCCCAACCATCCCAATATCGAGGTCTGAGCCATATTTTGGAGTCAACGTCTGGATCTCTGCACGTATTCACAGTTTGCTATTACGACTTTTAATACCCAACATATGCCAAGTACTGAAAGTGGCAGTGAGTCACAGTTTGCACAAACTCCCCTGCAGTTTTCAAAATATCCCAAACATCCCAATTTCGAGGCCTGAGCCATATTTTGGAACCAAATATTGGCTCTCTGCACGTATTCGCAGATTGAAATTACGACTTTTTATACCCAACATATGCCAAGTACTGAAAGCGGCGTTAAATCAAATTTGTCCCAAACCTCCCTGCAGTTTTCAAAATATCCCAAACATGCTAAATTCGAGGCCTGAGCCTTATTTTGAAGCCAAATTCTGGCTCTCTGCACGTATTCGCAGTTTGAAATTACGACTTTTTATACCCAACATATGCCAAATACTGAAAGTGACAGTGAGTCACATTTTGCGCAAACTCCCCTGCAGTTTTCAAAATATCCCAAACACCTCAATTTCGAGGCCTGAGCCATATTTTGTAGCCAAATTCTGTCTCTCTGCACGTGTTCGCAGTTTGAAATTGCTACTTTTTATACCCAACATATGCCAAGTTCTGAAAGCGCGTTTGGTGACATGTGTCCCAAATCTCACTGCAGTTTTCAAAACATCCCAAACGTCCTACTTTCGAGGCCTGAGCCATATTTTGGAGCCAAGTTCTTGCTCTCTGCACATATTCGCAGTTTGAATTTACGACTTTTTATACCCAACATATGCCAAGTTCTGAAAGCGCGTTTGGTCACATGTGTCCCAAATCTCACTGCAGTTTTCAAAATATCCCAAACGTCCTACTTTCGAGGCCTGAGCCATATTTTGGAGCAAAGTTCTGGCTCTCTGCACATATTCGCAGTTTGAATTTACGACTTTTTATACCCAACATATGCCATGTCCTGAAAGCGGCATTGAGTCACATTTTGCACAAACTCCCCTGCAGTTTTCGAAATATCCCAAATATCCAAATTTCGACGCCTGAGACATATTTTGGAGCCAAATTCTTGCTCTCTGCACGTATTCGCAGTTTGAAATTACGACTTTTTACACCCAACATATTCAAGGTACTGAAAGCAGCAGTGAGTCACATTTTGCACAAACTATCCTGCAGTTTTCAAAATATCCCAAACATCTCAATTTCGAGGCCTGAGCCATATTTTGGATCCAAATTCTGGCTCTCTGCACGTATTCGCTGTTTGAAGTTACGACTTTTTTATACCCAACATATGCGATGTACTGAAAGCGGCGTTTGGTCACATTTGTCCCAAACCTCCCTTCAGTTTACAAAATATCCCAAACATCCCAATTTCGCGGCCTTTGCCATATTTTGGAGCCAAATTCAAGCTCTCTGCACGTATTCGCAGTTTGAAATTACGAATTTATATACCCAACATATGCCAAGTACTGAAAGCGGCGTTTGGTAACATTTAGTGCAATCCCCCCTGCATTTTTCAAAATATCCCAAACATCCCAATTTTAAGGCCTGATTCACATTTTGGAGCCACATTCTGGGTCTCTGCACGTATTCGCAGTTTGAAATTACGATTTTTTATACCCAATATATGCCATGTTCTGAATGCGGCGTTTGGTCATATTTGTCCCAAACCCCCTTGCAGTTTTCAAAATATCCCAAACACCCCAATTTCGAGGACTGAGCCATATTTTGGAGATAATTCTGGCTCTATGCACGTAATCGCAGTTTGAAATTACCACTTTTTATACCCAACATATGCTAAGTCCTGAAAGCGGCATTGAGTCACATTTTGCACAAACTCCTCTGCTGTTTTCTAAATATCTCAAATATCCCTATTTCGAGGCCTGTGCCGTATTTTGGAGCCAAATTCTGGCTCTCTGCAGGTATTCGCAGTTTAAAATTGCGACTTTTTTATACCTAACATATGCCAAGTCCTGAAAGCGGCGTTTGGTCACATTTGGCCCAATCCCTGCTGCAGTTTTCCAAACATCCCAATTTTAAGGCCTGATTCACATTTTGGAGCCAAATTCTGGCTCTCTGCACGTATTCGCAGTTTGAAATTACGATTTTTTATACCCCATATATGCCAAGTACTGAAAGCGGTAGTGAGTCACATTTGTCCCAAACCTCCCTGCAGTTTTCAAAATATCCCAAACATCCCAATTTCGAGGCCTAAGCCATATTTTGGAGCAAAATTCTGGCTCTAAGCACGTATTCGCAGTTTGAAATTACGATTTTTTTATACCCAACATAGGCGAAGTACTGAAAGCGGCGTTTTGTCACATTAGTCCCAAACCTCCCTGCAGTTTTCAAAATATCCCAAACATCCCAATTTCGAGGCCTGAGCCATATTTTGGAGCCAAATTCTTGCTCTCTGCACGTATTCGCACTTTGAAATTACGACTTTTTATACCCAACATTTGCCAAGTTCTAAAAGCGGCGTTTGGTCATATTTGTCCCAAACCCCCCTGCAGTTTTCAAAATATCCCAAACACCCCAATTTCGAGGACTGATCCATATTTTGGAGCCAAATTCTGGCTCTATGCACGTATTCGCAGTTTGAAATTACGATTTTTTATACCCAACATATGCCTAGACCTGAAAGCGGCATTGAGTCACATTTTGCACAAACTTCTCTGCTGTTTTTGAAGTATCTCAAATATCCCTATTTCGAGGCCTGTGCCGTATTTTGGAGCCAAATTCTGGCTCTCTGCACGTATTCGCAGTTTGAAATTACGACTTTTTTATACCCAACATATGCGAAGTACTGAAAGCGGCGTTTTGCCACATTAGTCCCAAACCTCCCTGCAGTTTTCAAAATATCCCAAACATCCCAATATCGAGGCCTGAGCCACTTTTTGGAGTCAACGTCTGGATCTCTGCACGTATTCACAGTTTGATATTATTACTTTTTACACCCAACATATGCCAAGTACTGAAAGTGGCAGTGAGTCACATTTTGCACAAACTCCCCTGCAGGTTTCATAATATCCCACACATCCCAATTTCGAGGCCTGAGCCATATTTTGGAACCAAATTTTGGCTCTCTGCACGTATTCGCAGTTTGAAATTACGACTTTTTGTACCCAACATATGCCAAGTACTGAAAGCGGCAGTGACTCACATTTTGCTAAACTCCCTTGCAGTTTTCAAAATATCCCAAACATCGCAATTTTGAGGCCTGAGCCATATTTTGTAGCCAAATTCTGGCTCTCTACACGTATTCGAAGTTTTAAATTACGACTTTTTATACCTAACATATGCCAAGTACTGAAAGCGGCATTTGGTCATATTTGTCCAAAACCCCCCTGCAGTTTTCAAAATATCCCAAACATCCCAATTTCGAGGCCTGAGCCATATTTTGGAGGCAAATTCTGGTTCTATACACGTATTCGCAGACAGAAATTACGACTTTTTATACCCAACATATGCCAAGTCCTGAAAGCTGCAGTGAGTCACATTTTGCACAAACTCCCCTGCAGTTTTCGAAATATCCCAAATATTCCAATTTCGAGGCCTGAGCTATATTTTGGAGCCAAATTTTGACTCTCTGCACGTATTCGCAGTTTGAAATTACGACTTTTTTATACCCAACATATGCAAATTACTGAAAGCGGCGTTTTGTCACATTTGTCCCAAACCTCCCTGCAGTTTTCTAAATATCCCAAACATCCCATTATCGAGGTCTGAGCCATATTTTGGAGTCAACGTCTGGATCTCTGCACGTATTCACAGTTTGCTATTACGACTTTTTATACCCAACATATGCCAAGTACTGAAAGTGGCAGTGAGTCACAGTTTGCACAAACTCCCCTGCAGTTTTCAAAATATCCCAAACATCCCAATTTCGAGGCCTGAGCCATATTTTGGAACCAAATATTGGCTCTCTGCACGTATTCGCAGATTGAAATTACGACTTTTTATATCCAACATATGCCAAGTACTGAAAGCGGCGTTAAATCAAATTTGTCCCAAACCTCCCTGCAGTTTTCAAAATATCCCAAACATGCTAAATTCGAGGCCTGAGCCATATTTTGAAGCCAAATTCTGGCTCTCTGCACGTATTCGCAGTTTGAAATTACGACTTTTTATACCCAACATATGCCAAATACTGAAAGTGACAGTGAGTCACATTTTGCGCAAACTCCCCTGCAGTTTTCAAAATATCCCAAACACCTCAATTTCGAGGCCTGAGCCATATTTTGTAGCCAAATTCTGTCTCTCTGCACGTGTTCGCAGTTTGAAATTGCTACTTTTTATACCCAACATATGCCAAGTTCTGAAAGCGCGTTTGGTGACATGTGTCCCAAATCTCACTGCAGTTTTCAAAACATCCCAAACGTCCTACTTTCGAGGCCTGAGCCATATTTTGGAGCCAAGTTCTGGCTCTCTGCACATATTCGCAGTTTGAATTTACGACTTTTTATACCCAACATATGCCAAGTTCTGAAAGCGCGTTTGGTCACATGTGTCCCAAATCTCACTGCAGTTTTCAAAATATCCCAAACGTCCTACTTTCGAGGCCTGAGCCATATTTTGGAGCCAAGTTCTGGCTCTCTGCACATATTCGCAGTTTGAATTTACGACTTTTTATACCCAACATATGCCATGTCCTGAAAGCGGCATTGAGTCACATTTTGCACAAACTCCCCTGCAGTTTTCGAAATATCCCAAATATCCAAATTTCGACGCCTGAGACATATTTTGGAGCCAAATTCTTGCTCTCTGCACGTATTCGCAGTTTGAAATTACGACTTATTACACCCAACATATTCCAGGTACTGAAAGCAGTGTAACGGGGGGTGGGGGAAATAGCTCTATCTTGTCCATTATTCCACCCCCCAGTTAACTAACGAGGCCGGGGGAAACAGCTCTCTCTAGTCCGTTATCCCGTCCCCAGTTAGCTAACTATTCTAGAGCACCTCCAGAGTTCCTAAGGCAACCTCTCTCGTTCAACACCTTGTAACCTAGGTATTTGACTACCTAGGTGCTAAGACTACAAGGCGCCGTCACTTGATCAGTTACCCGAAACTCCAGAGAGAACTCTAGAATACTGAATCATTGCCACAAACGTACAAGAGAAAACGAAAGGAAAGAAATGAATAGTGAAGTAATTAGTGAGGGTTTGGGGTGAGAGGTAGGGAAGTGGGAGGAGCGAGGAGGGTCATTAGTTGAAAGTGAGAGTTTAGAGAAGGGTGGAGGGAGAGGTGTAGATAGGTAGAAGTAGAAGAGTAGATAGTAGAAGTAGAAGAGTAGATAGTAGAAGACGAAATGCTGCCACCATCCATTCATGATCATTACATACAAGACAAGGAATGGAACTTGCCTGTATCACAAAATTCTCAAAGGATGTTATCATGAGTTCATTATTAGTATGTTCCCTCTGTACCATGTATCAACTCCAAACATGTACTCATTTATATCATGAACCCAGTAACCACAGAGGCTTTCTCAAATCCTCAACTCAAAGCTCTAGGGAACAAAGTTAAACACAATTTAAATAATAAATTCATAATTATATTTCACATGAAGTATCATAATTTAGCAATTCAATTAAAATGTTCCAGTTTAATATGCAAAGTGAGTCATCATCCAAGAATTCGAGAACCCTACAACTTGACTGCCCCTGATCATCACACAACATATGTAAACACGACCAAGTCACCTAAATGTTCACTCACCGAGGACTGAGTCTAAGTTGAATAGAGAGGGGGGGGGGGGTCTGCAATTTTCAGGCAGCGTCACCCCCCGTCTGGTGACGGCCTATCTCGACGGCTGGCCTCTGCTCTGCTCCGCTGGCCGGTCTCCTATTGCTTAATGCTCGATAGCTCTCCGAGTTTATATTGGGGAACCTAGTAGCTAACTCCGCCCACAAGTAGATAGCCTCCGGCACTACCAAGCCACTCCTTAAACGTCGGCATGTTTGAAGGCTACCCGGCTCCAATTATACGCTTAGCGGAAGCAAGGTGAAATTCTCATGATCTGACCTCAGGTCACTTGGGGTCGTTAACGGTTAGAGGTGTGAGATCTCAGGCAGACAACTGGCGCCTCTCCGATCCTTGTCTGTGACTCATGTACTCTATGTATGTATTAACCTTAACCAAACACTTTTACAGTGTTACATCTCCCCTTCTCCCCGAAAATAAAGTTTTTGCAACACTGCTAAAGCAAGCTAGCTGTGTGCGACAACTTTATTAACGAAAAGAATACATCCTAGCTAAACAAATATACATCATCCTACTCTAAAAAAATGAAATATATAGACAGACGTCCATTGTCTCTGGCTGGGCGACGTCACTGCTTGGTCTTGTAGATAATCCTGTACCACATTTCTTCAACACAACTGCCTCCGTCGCTTCTCCGTCGTTAACGCACAACAACCCTTGGTCAACCCGAAAGCCGTTACTACTTGAACTGCGCACAGGACCGTGGAATTCGGTTGTCCCAGCTGATCTGTAATTGGCCCTACGTCAGTCACCATGAGAGACGTATATTGGGGTTCTTCACAGCTATAGGGACTACAAGTTTCGAGACCTTCATATAGTTGCCAACAGTAGAAATCCCATCCTACTCTTCTTCCTCCCTGTTGCTCCAGCACGCCTCCTTCAGAGAGCTACTTCTGACAGCCACATCAAGTCCGCATGACACAGGAAGAATCACTCAACAGAGCAACATGCTTGTAGGAGGGGCGGCCAGTTAAGGCAAACGATCCTGTCTTGCAATTACGCTCCATGCAATGATGCTGATACCAGCAAGGGACACGAGGCATCGTGTCTCACTCAGCTTGTCTTATCTTCTTTCTTCTCTCTTCTTTCTTCTCTCTTCCTTCTTCTCTCTTCTTTCTTCTCTCTTCTTTCTTCTCTCTTCCTCCTCCCATGGGTCTTTGACAAGCGACCTGGGGTCCATTGGGGTCCGTCCTGGGTAGACCGATGTTGGTGGGACAGACTGGAGTCGTTGTTCCTCTTCCATCTTTACTGGGTCGTCTGGGTTCGTCTGCAGAACGACCTGGGGTCCACTGGGGTCCGTCCGTCTTGGGGTCCACTGGGTAGACCAATGTTGACCGACCGAGAGGGCTGCATCTTGGGGTCCCCTGGGGTAGTGGTGGTGGTGGAGCCATGACCTCCAGGTAGTGGGCTGGTCGTGGTGGTGGTGATAAACGCCCCTGAGTGTGGTACACGGCAGCCGTCTCCCTCTTCTGTATATGCGTCGCGCCTCTCCTCTGGCTCCCACCTGTGAATTGAACATAAAGGCGACAATACCCGTGTTCCATGCTGTTGTGTGACCCTGTAGTTTGTATAGGGTTACACAGTTATATCATAACGCTCTCCTCCTGGCAACAACTACACTTCAATTTTTTTTTTTTTTTTAATAATCCAATTAACTCTGAATGATATTGACTTGGTGGAACATAAAACAGTAACAGAGGAAAGTTTAGAGAAGAGAGAATAAGGTCGTCACTACCTTTAACTTGTCACAAAAAAAAATCAACACTAATAGACAAAACACTAGCCTAAACTTAACTGTACCGTTCTTAATCTTAAGTACTTAATTAACCGTTACTCCCACCCTTAACCTACAGCCACCTACGTGACCCAGAGTGTTTCCCTAGCATCTCCGCCGGTCAACAACTCCAAACTGTTGCCACCCCTGTGACCAGACTATCTAACGTCGAGCGTCCCCAACGTGAAGTCTACTGACATACTAAGCCTCCCCCTAGCATGCTGTACAAGACCAGTACACCTCGGGTTATTGCGTTCAAATGGAGTAAAACAGTCGATCGCAATAATCTGAGCAGAACCACTAAAAACTACTTAAAATCTATTTAAGAACTACACCTGCCACTCCCCACTGACCTGGAGACCAGCGGTGGCTGGGTGTCCCCGTGGGACATGTGAGGTCACCTGTCACACTCGGCTGACCTGCACTACCAACACCGCTAAGTTCCCAAATCACCAAATCTTATCACTAACATTAATCACTACACACGCAAGTTCTGGTGAACATTCCCTGAACTACACAAAACTCACAAAATCACTAAACACAACACCAGAGAATCACCATCTCCTAACCTGGAAAAAGCTCGCTAAATCGCGAATAATAAACACCTGTCAAGATCTCCCTGATAGCGCCTGAGCGGCAAAAAGACACGTGGGACTGAACAATGTTAAAAGAACACCAACTACCTACAACATTGTTCAACACCGCTGCCATCATTGTAACGGGGGGTGGGGGAAATAGCTCTATCTTGTCCATTATTCCACCCCCCAGTTAACTAACGAGGCCGGGGGAAACAGCTCTCTCTAGTCCGTTATCCCGTCCTCAGTTAGCTAACTATTCTAGAGCACCCTCCAGAGTTCCTAAGGCAACCTCTCTCGTTCAACACCTTGTAACCTAGGTATTTGACTACCTAGGTGCTAAGACTACAAGGCGCCGTAACTTGATCAGTTACCCGAAACTCTAGAGAGAACTCTAGAATACTGAATCAATGCCACAAACGTATAAGAGAAAACGAAAGGAAAGAAATGAATAGTGAAGTAATTAGTGAGGGCTTGGGGTGAGAGGGAGAGAGGTGGGAGGAGCGAGGAGGGTCATTAGTTGAAAGTGAGAGTTTAGAGAGGGGTGGAGGGAGAGGTGTAGATAGGTAGAAGGAGAAGAGTAGATAGTAGAAGTAGAAGAGTAGATAGTAGAAGACGAAATGCTGCCACCATCCATCCATGATCATTACATACAAGACAAGGAATGGAACTTGTCTGTATCAAAATATTCTCAAAAGATGTTATCATGAGTTCATTATTAGTATGTTCCCTCTGTACCATGTATCAACTCCAAACATGTACTCATTTATATCATGAACCCAGTAACCACAGAGGCTTTCTCAAATCCTCAACTCAAAGCTCTAGGGAACAAAGTTAAACACAATTTAAATAATAAATTCATAATTATATTTCACATGAAGTATCATAATTTAGCAATTCAATTAAAATATTCCAGTTTAATATGCAAAGTGAGTCATCATCCAAGAATTCGAGAACCCTACAACTTGACTGCCCCTGATCATCACACAACATATGTAAACACGACCAAGTCACCTAAATGTTCACTCACCGAGGACTGAGTCTAAGTTGAATAGAGAGGGGGGGGGGCCTGCAATTTTCAGGCAGCGTCACCCCCCGTCTGGTGACGGCCTATCTCGACGGCTGGCCTCTGCTCTGCTCCGCTGGCCGGTCTCCTATTGCTTAATGCTCGATAGCTCTCCGAGTTTATATTGGGGAACCTAGTAGCTAACTCCGCCCACAAGTAGATAGCCTCCGGCACTACCAAGCCACTCCTTAAACGTCGGCATGTTTGAAGGCTACCCGGCTCCAATTATACGCTTAGCGGAAGCAAGGTGAAATTCTCATGATCTGACCTCAGGTCACTTGGGGTCGTTAACGGTTAGAGGTGTGAGATCTCAGGCAGACAACTGGCGCCTCTCCGATCCTTGTCTGTGACTCATGTACTCTATGTATGTATTAACCTAAACCAAACACTTTTACAGTGTTACAGCAGCAGTGAGTCACATTTTGCACAAACTATCCTGCAGTTTTCAAAATATCCCAAACATCCCAATTTCGAGGCCTAAACCATATTTTGGAGTCAAATTCTGGCTCTCTGCACGTATTCGCAGTTTGAAATTACGACTTTTTTTATGCCCAACATATGCCAAGTACTGATAGCGGCATTTGGTCACATTTGTCCCAAACCCCGAATGCAGTTTTCAAAATATCCCAAACATCCCAATTTCGAGGTCTGAGCCAAATATTGGAGCCAAATTATAGCTCTATGCACGTATTCGCGGTTTGAAATTACGACATTTGATACCCATCATATGCCAAGTCTTGAAAGCGGCAGTGAGACACATTTCGAACAAACTCCCCTGCAGTTTTCAAAATATCCCAAACATCCCAATTTCGAGGTCTGAGCCTTTTCTGGAGCCAAATTCTGGCTCTCTGCACGTATTCGCAGTTTGAAATTACGAATTTATATACCCAACATATGCCAAGTACTGAAAGCGGCGTTTCGTAACATTTAGTGCAATCCCCCCTGCAGATTTCAAAATATCCCAAACATCCCAATTTTAAGGCCTGATTCACATTTTGGAGCCAAATTCTGGCTCTCTGCACGTATTCGCAGCTTGAAATTACGATTTTTTATACCCAATATATGCCAAGTAATGAAAGGGGTAGTGAGTCACATTTTGCACAAACTCCCCTGCAGTTTCCCAAAATATCCCAAACATCCCAATTTCGAGGCCTGAGCCATATTTTGGAACCAAATTTTGGCTCTCTACACGTATTCGCAGTTTGAAATTACGAATTTTTAAACCCAACATTTACCAAGTTCTGAAAGCGGCATTTGGTCATATTGGTCCCAAACCCCCCTGCAGTTTTCAAAATATCCAAAACATCTCAATTTCGAGTCCTGAGCCATATTTTGGAGCCAAATTCTGGCTCCATGCACGTATTCGCAGATTGAATTTACGACTTTTTATACCCAACATATGCCTAGTCCTGAAAGCGGCAGTGAGTCACATTTTGCACAAACTCCCTTGTAGTTTTCGAAATATCCCAAATAACCCAATTTCGACGCCTGAGCCATATTTTGGAGCCAAATTTTGGCTCTCTGCAAGTTGTCGAAGTTTGATATTACGATATTTACACCCAACATATGCCAAGTACTGAAAGCGGAAGTGAGTCACATTTTGCACAAACTCCCCTGCAGTTTTCAAAATATCCCAAACTTCCCAATTTCGAGGCCTGAGCCATATTTTGGATCCAAATTATGGCTCTCTGCACGTATTCGCTGTTTGAAGTTACGACTTTTTTATACCCAACATATGCGATGTGCTGAAAGCGGCGTTTGGTCACATTTGTCCCAAATCTCCCTTCAGTTTACAAAATATCCCAAACATCCCAATTTCGCGGCCTGAGCCATATTTTGGAGCCAAATTCAAGCTCTCTGCACGTATTCGCAGTTTGAAATTACGACATTTTTGTGCCCAACATATGCCAAGTACTGAAAGCGGCATTTGGTTACATTTGTCCCAAACCTCTCTGCAGTTTTCAAAATATCCCAAACATCCCAATATCGAGGGCTGAGCCATATTTTGGAGCCAACGTCTGGCTCTCTGCACGTATTCATATTTTGATATTACGACTTTTTATACCCAACATATGCCAAGTACTGAAAGTGGCAGTGAGTCACATTTTGCGCAAACTCCCCTGTAGTTTTCAAAATATCCCAAACATCCCAATTTCGAGACCTTAGCCATATTTTGGAGGCAAATTTTGGCTCTATGCACGTATTCGCGGTTTGAAATTACGACATTTTATAACCAACATATGCCAAGTACTGAAAGCGGCGTTTGGTGACATTTGTCCCAACCCCCCCCCCCCTGCAGTTTTCAAAATATCCCAAATATCCCAATTTCGAGGCCTGAGCCATATTTTGCAGCCAAATTTTGGCTCTTTGCACGTACTCGCAGTTTGAAATTACGACTTTTTATATCCAACATATGCCAAGTACTGGAAGCGGCGTTTGGTCACAAATGTCCCAAACCTCCCTGCAGTTTTCAAAAATATCCCAAATATCCCAATTTCGAGGCCTGAGCCATAATTTGGATCCAAATTCTGGGTCTCTGCACGTATTCGCAGTTTGAAATTGCGAATTTAATACTCAACATATGCCAAGTACTGAAACCGCCGTTTGGTCAAATTTGTCCCAATCTCCCCTGCAGTTTTGAAAATATCCTAAACATCTCAATTTCGAGGCCTGAGCCATATTTTAGAGCCAAATTCTGGCTCTCAGCACGTATTCGCAGTTTGAAATTACGACTTTTTATACCCAACAAATGCCAAGTACTGAATGCGGCGTTTGGTCACATTCGTCCAAAACCTCCCTGCAGTTTTCAAAATATCCCAAACATGCTAATTTCGAGGCCTGAGTCATAGTTTGGAGCAAAATTCTGGCTCTCTGCACGTATTGGCAGTTTAAAATTACGACTTTATATACGCAACATATGCCAAGTACTGAAAGTGGCGTTTGGTCACATTTGTCCGAAACCTCCCTGCAGTTTTCAAAATATCCCAAATATCCCAATTTCCAGGCCTGAGGCATATTTTGGAGCCAAATTCTGGCTCTCTGCACGTATTCATATTTTGATATTACGACTTTTTATACCCAACATATGCCAAGTACTGAAAGCGGCAGTGACTCACATTTTGCTAAACTCCCTTTCAGTTTTCAAAATATCCCAAACATCCCAATTTCGAGGCCTGAGCCATGTTTTGTAGCCAAATTCTGGCTCTCTGCACGTATTTGCAGTTTGAAATTACGACTTTTTATACCCAACATATGCCAAGTACTCAAAACGTTGTTGGTCACATTTTGCGCAAACTCCCCTGCAGTTTTCAAAATATCCCAAATATCCCAATTTCGAGGCCTTAGCCATATTTTGGAGCAAAATGCTGAGTCTCTGCACGTATTCGCAGTTTGAAATTACGAACTTTTATACCCAACATAAGCCAAGTACTGAAAGCAGCAGTGAGTCACATTTTGCACAAACTCCCCTGCAGTTTTCAAAATATCCCAAATATCCCAATTTCGAGGTCTGAGCCTTATTCTGGAGCCAAATTCTGGCTCTCTGCACGTATTCGCAGTTTGAAATTACGAATTTATATACCCAACATATGCCAAATACTGAAAGCGGCGTTTCGTCACATTTGTCCCAAACCTCCCTGCAGTTTTCAAAATATCCCAAACATCCCAATATCGAGGGCTGAGCCATATTTTGGAGCCAACGTCTGACTCTCTGCACGTATTCATATTTTGATATTACGAATTTTTATACCCAACATATGCCAAGTACTGAAAGTGGCTGTAAGTCACATTTTGCGCAAACTCCCCTGCAGTTTTCAAAATATCCCAAACATCCCAATTTTGAGGCCTGAGCCATATTTTGGATGCAAATTTTGGTTCTATGCACATTTTCGCGGTTTGAAATTACGACATTTTATACCCAACATATGCCAAGTCCTGAAAGTGGCAGTTAGTCACATTTCGCACAAACTCCCCTGCAGGTTTCAAAATATCCCAAACATCCCAATTTCGAGGTCTGAGCCTTATTCTGGAGCCAAATTCTGGCTCTCTGCACGTATTCGCAGTTTGAAATTACGAATTTATATACCCAACATATGCCAAATACTGAAAGCGGCGTTTCGTCACATTTGTCCCAAACCTCCCTGCAGTTTTCAAAATATCCCAAATATCTCAAATTCGAGGCCTGAGCCGTATTTTGGAGCCAAATTCTGGCTCTCTGCACGTATACGCAGTTTAAAATTGCGACTTTTTTATACCCAACATATGCTAAGTCCTGAAAGCAGAGTTTGGTAACATTTGGTGCAATCCCCCCTGCAGTTTTCAAAATATCCCAAACATCCCAATTTTAAGGCCTGATTCACATTTTGGAGCCAAATTCTGGCTCTCTGCACGTATTCGCAGTTTGAAATTACGATTTTTTATACCCAATATATGCCATGTAATGAAAGGGGTAGTGAGTCACATTTTGCACAAACTCCCCAGCAGTTTTCAAAATACCCCAAACATTCCAATTTCGAGGCCTGAGCCATATTTTGGAACCAAATTTTGGCTCTCTACACGTATTCGCAGTTTGAAGTTACGACTTTTTAAACCCAACATATGCCAAGTACTGAAAGCGGCAGTGACTCACATTTTGCTAAACTCCCTTTCAGTTTTCAAAATATCCCAAACATCCCAATTTCGAGGCCTGAGCCATGTTTTGTAGCCAAATTCTGGCTCTCTGCACGTATTTGCAGTTTGAAATTACGACTTTTTATACCCAACATATGCCAAGTACTCAAAACGTTGTTGGTCACATTTGTCCCAAACCCCCCTGCAGTTTTCAAAATATCCCAAACATCCCAATTTCGAGGCCTGAGCCATATTTCGGAGCCAAATTCTGGCTCTCTGCACGTATTCGCACTTTGAAATTACGAATTTTTAAACCCAACATTTGCCAAGATCTGAATGCGGCGTTTGGTCATACTTGTCCCAAACCCCCCCTGCAGTTTTCAAAATATCCAAAACATCTCAATTTCGAGTCCTGAGCCATATTTTGGAGCCAAATTCTGGCTCCATGCACGTATTCGCAGATTTAATTTACGACTTTTTATACCCAACATATGCCTAGTCCTGAAAGCGGCAGTGAGTCACATTTTGCACAAACTCCCTTGTAGTTTTCGAAATATCCCAAATATCCCAATTTCGACGCCTGAGCCATATTTTGGAGCCAAATTTTGGCTCTCTGCAAGTTGTCGAAGTTTGATATTACGATATTTACATCCAACATATGCCAAGTACTGAAAGCGGAAGTGAGTCACATTTTGCACAAACTCCCCTGCAGTTTTCAAAATATCCCAAACTTCCCAATTTCGAGGCCTGAGCCATATTTTGGATCCAAATTATGGCTCTCTGCACGTATTCGCTGTTTGAAGTTACGACTTTTTTATACCCAACATATGCGATGTACTGAAAGCGGCGTTTGGTCACATTTGTCCCAAACCTCCCTTCAGTTTACAAAATATCCCAAACATCCCAATTTCGCGGCCTGAGCCATATTTTGGAGCCAAATTCAAGCTCTCTGCACGTATTCGCAGTTTGAAATTACGACATTTTTGTACCCAACATATGCCAAGTACTGAAAGCGGCATTTGGTTACATTTGTCCCAAACCTCTCTGCAGTTTTCAAAATATCCCAAACATCCCAATATCGAGGGCTGAGCCATATTTTGGAGCCAACGTCTGGCTCTCTGCACGTATTCATATTTTGATATTACGACTTTTTATACCCAACATATGCCAAGTACTGAAAGTGGCAGTGAGTCACATTTTGCGCAAACTCCCCTGTAGTTTTCAAAATATCCCAAACATCCCAATTTCGAGACCTTAGCCATATTTTGGAGGCAAATTTTGGCTCTATGCACGTATTCGCGGTTTGAAATTACGACATTTTATAACCAATATATGCCAAGTCCTGAAAGCAGCAGTGAGTCACATTTCACACAAACTCCCCTGCAGTTTTCGAAATATCCCAAATATTCCAATTTTGAGGCCTGAGCTATATTTTGGAGCCAAATTTTGGCTCTCTGCACGTATTCACAGTTTGAAATTACGACTTTTTTATACCCAACATATGCCAAGTACTGAAAGTGGCGTTTGGTGAAATTTGTCGTAAATCCCCCTGCAGTTTTCAAAATATCCCAAACATCCCAATTTCGATACCTGAGCCATATTTTGGAGCCAAATTCTGGCTCTCTGCACGTATTCGCAGTTTGAAATTACGACTTTTTTATACCCAACATATGCCAAGAACTGAAAGCGGCGTTTGGTGACATTTGTCCCAAACACCCCCCTCCCATGCAGTTTTCAAAATATCCCAAATATCCCAATTTCGAGGCCTGAGCCATATTTTGGAGCCAAATTTTGGCTCTTTGCACGTACTCGCAGTTTGAAATTACGACTTTTTATATCCAACATATACCAAGTACTGGAAGCGGCGTTTGGTCACAAATGTCCCAAACCTCCCTGCAGTTTTCAAAATATCCCAAATATTCCAATTTCGAGGCCTGAGGCATATTTTGGAGCCAAATTCTGGTGCTCTGCACGTATTCGCTGTTTGAAATTACGACTTTTTATACCCAACATATGCCAAGTTCTGAGAGCGGCATTGAGTCACATTTGGCACAAACTCCCATGCAGTTTTCAAAAGTATCCCAAATATCCCAATTTCGAGGCCTGAGCCATAATTTGCATCCAAATTCTGGGTCTCTGCACGTATTCGCAGTTTGAAATTGCGAATTTAATACTCAACATATGCCAAGTACTGAAACCGCCGTTTGGTCAAATTTGTCCCAATCTCCCCTGCAGTTTTCAAAATATCCTAAACATCTCAATATCGAGGCCTGAGCCATATTTTGGAGCCAAATTCTGGCTCTCAGCACGTATTCGCAGTTTGAAATTACGACTTTTTATACCCAACAAATGCCAAGTACTGAATGCGGCGTTTGGTCACATTTGTCCCAAACCTCCCTGCAGTTTTCAAAATATCCCAAACATGCTAATTTCGAGGCCTGAGCCATAGTTTGGAGCAAAATTCTGGCTCTCTGCACGTATTGGCAGTTTAAAATTACGACTTTATATACGCAACATATGCCAAGTACTGAAAGTGGCCTTTGGTCACATTTGTCCGAAACCTCCCTGCAGTTTTCAAAATATCCCAAATATCCCAATTTCGATGCCTGAGGCATATTTTGGAGCCAAATTCTGGCTCTCTGCACGTATTCATATTTTGATATTACGAATTTTTATACCCAACATATACCAAGTACTGAAAGTGGCAGTGAGTCACATTTTGCGCAAACTCCCCTGCAGTTTTTTAAATATCCCAAACATCCCAATTTCGAGGCCTGAGCCATATTTTGGAGGAAAATTTTGGCTCTATGCACGTTTTCTCGGTTTGAAATTACGACATTTTATACCCAACATATGCAAAGTCCTGAAAGCGGCAGAGAGTCACATTTTGCACAAACTCCCCTGCAGTTTTCGAAATATCCCAAATATCCCAATTTCGAAGCCTGAGCCATATTTTGGAGCCAAATTCGGGTTCTCTGCACGTATTCGCAGTTTGAAATTACGAACTTTTATACCCAACATATGCCAAGTACTGAAAGCAGCAGTGAGTCACATTTTGCACAAACTCCCCTGCAGTTTTCAAAATATCCCAAACATCCCAATTTAGAGGTCTGAGCCTTATTCTGGAGCCAAATTCTGGCTCTCTGTACGTATTCGCAGTTTGAAATTACGAATTTATATACCCAACATATGCCAAGTACTGAAAGCGGCGTTTCGTCACATTTGTCCCAAACCTCCCTGCAGTTTTCAAAATATTCCAAATATCCCAATTTCGAGGCCTGAGTCATATTTTGGAACCAAATTTTGGCTCTCTACACGTATTCGCAGTTTGAAGTTACGACTTTTTATACCCAACATATGCCAAGTACTGAAAGCGGCAGTGACTCACATTTTGCTAAACTCCCTTGCAGTTTTCAAAATATCCCAAACATCCCAATTTCGAGGCCTGAGCCATGTTTTGTAGCCAAATTCTGGCTCTCTGCACGTATTCGCACTTTGAAATTACGACTTTTTATACCCAACATATGCCAAGTACTCAAAACGTTGTTTGGTCACATTTGTCCCAAACCCCCCTGCAGTTTTCAAAATATCCCAAACATCCCAATTTCGAGGACTGAGTCATATTTTGGAGCGAAATTTTAGCTCTATGCACGTATTCGCAGTTTGAAATTACGACTTTTTATACCAAACATATGCCAAGTCCTGAGAGCGGCATTGAGTCACATTTTGCACAAACCCCCCTGCAGTTTTCAAAATATCCAAAACATCTCAATTTCGAGGCCTGAGCCATATTTTGGAGCCAAATTCTGGCTCTATGCACGTATTCGTAGATTGAATTTACGACTTTTTATACCCAACATATGCCTAGTCCTGAAAGCGGCAGTGAGTCACATTTTGCACAAACTCCCTTGTAGTTTTCGAAATATCTCAAATATCCCAATTTCGACGCCTGCGCCATAATTTGGAGCCAAATTTTGGCTCTCTGCAAGTTGTCGAAGTTTGATATTACGATATTTACACCCAACATATGCCAAGTACTGAAAGCGGAAGTGAGTCACATTTTGCACAAACTCCCCTGCAGTTTTCAAAATATCCCAAACATCCCAATTTCGAGGCCTGAGCCATATTTTGGATCCAAATTCTGGCTCTCTGCACGTATTCGCTGTTTGAAGTTACGACTTTTTTATACCCAACATATGAGATGTACTGAAAGCGGCGTTTGGTCACATTTGTCCCAAACCTCCCTTCAGTTTACAAAATATCCCAAATATCCCAATTTCGAGGCCTGAGCCATAATTTGGAGCGAAATTCAAGCTCTCTGCACGTATTCGCAGTTTGAAATTACGAACTTTTATACCCAACATATGCCAAGTACTGAAAGCAGCAGTGAGTCACATTTTGCACAAACTCCCCTGCAGTTTTGAAAATATCCCAAATATCCCAATTTCGAGGCCTGAGCCATGTTTTGGAGCAAAATGCAGGCTCTCTGCACGTATTCGCAGTTTGAAATTGCGACTTGTTTATACCCAACATATGCCAAGTACTGAAAGCGAAGTTTGGTTACATTTGTCCCAAACTTCCCTGCAGTTTTCAAAATATCCCAAACATCCCAATATCGAGGCCTGAGGCATATTTTGGAGCCAAATTCTGGCTCTCTGCACGTATTCATATTTTGATATTACGACTTTTTATACCCAACATATGCCAAGTACTGAAAGTGGCTGTAAGTCACATTTTGCGCAAACTCCCCTGCAGTTTTCAAAATATTACAAACATCCCAATTTCGAGGCCTGAGCCATATTTTGAATGCAAATTTTGGTTCTATGCACATTTTCGCGGTTAGAAATTACGACATTTTATACCCAACATATGCCAAGTCCTGAAAGTGGCTGTAAGTCACATTTTGCACAAACTCCCCTGCAGTTTTCAAAATATCCCAAACATCCCAATTTAGAGGTCTGAGCCTTATTCTGGAGCCAAATTCTGGCTCTCTGCACGTATTCGCAGTTTGAAATTACGAATTTATATACCCAACATATGCCAAGTACTGAAAGCGGCGTTTCGTCACATTTGTCCCAAACCTCCCTGCAGTTTTCAAAATATCCCAAATATCCCAATTTCGAGGCCTGATTCACATTTTGGAGCCAAATTCTGGCTCTCTGCACGTATTCGCAGTTTGAAATTACGATTTTTTATACCCAATATATTCCAAGTAATGAAAGGGGTAGTGAGTCACATTTTGCACAAACTCCCCTGCAGTTTTCAAAATATCCCAAACATCCCAATTTCGAGGCCTGAGCCATATTTTGGAACCAAATTTTGGCTCTCTACACGTATTCGCAGTTTGAAGTTACGACTTTTTATACCCAACATATGCCAAGTACTGAAAGCGGCAGTGACTCACATTTTGCTAAACTCCCTTGCAGTTTTTAAAATATCCCAAACATCCCAATTTCGAGGCATGAGCCATGTTTTGTAGCCAAATTCTGGCTCTCTGCACGTATTTGCAGTTTGAAATTACGACTTTTTATACCCAACATATGCCAAGTACTCAAAACGTTGTTTGGTCACATTTGTCCCAAACCCCCCTGCAGTTTTCAAAATATCCCAAACATCCCAATTTCGAGGCCTGAGCCAAATTTTGGAGCCAAATTCTGGCTCTCTGCACGTATTCGCACTTTGAAATTACGAATTTTTAAACCCAACATTTGCCAAGATCTGAAAGCGGCGTTTGGTCATATTTGTCCCAAACCTCCCTGCAGTTTTCAAAATATCCCAAACATCCCAATTTCGAGGACTGAGTCATATTTTGGAGCGAAATTTTAGCTCTATGCACGTATTCGCAGTTTGAAATTACGACTTTTTATACCAAACATATGCCAAGTCCTGAGAGCGGCATTGAGTCACATTTTGCACAAACCCCCCTGCAGTTTTCAAAATATCCAAAACATCTCAATTTCGAGTCCTGAGCCATATTTTGGAGCCAAATTCTGGCTCCATGCACGTATTCGCAGATTTAATTTACGACTTTTTATACCCAACATATGCCTAGTCCTGAAAGCGGCAGTGAGTCACATTTTGCACAAACTCCCTTGTAGTTTTCGAAATATCCCAAATATCCCAATTTCGACGCCTGAGCCATATTTTGGAGCCAAATTTTGGCTCTCTGCAAGTTGTCGAAGTTTGATATTACGATATTTACACCCAACATATGCCAAGTACTGAAAGCGGAAGTGAGTCACATTTTGCACAAACTCCCCTGCAGTTTTCAAAATATCCCAAACTTCCCAATTTCGAGGCCTGAGCCATATTTTGGATCCAAATTATGGCTCTCTGCACGTATTCGCTGTTTGAAGTTACGACTTTTTTATACCCAACATATGCGATGTACTGAAAGCGGCG
This sequence comes from Procambarus clarkii, assembly GCF_040958095.1. NCBI lineage: Eukaryota > Metazoa > Arthropoda > Malacostraca > Decapoda > Cambaridae > Procambarus > Procambarus clarkii. Next base: position 128,450 of record NW_027189381.1, read on the forward strand.
TTTGGTCACATTTGTCCCAAACCTCCCTTCAGTTTACAAAATATCCCAAACATCCCAATTTCGCGGCCTGAGCCATATTTTGGAGCCAAATTCAAGCTCTCTGCACGTATTCGCAGTTTGAAATTACGACATTTTTGTACCCAACATATGCCAAGTACTGAAAGCGGCATTTGGTTACATTTGTCCCAAACCTCTCTGCAGTTTTCAAAATATCCCAAACATCCCAATATCGAGGGCCGAGCCATATTTTGGAGCCAACGTCTGGCTCTCTGCACGTATTCATATTTTGATATTACGACTTTTTATACCCAACATATGCCAAGTACTGAAAGTGGCAGTGAGTCACATTTTGCGCAAACTCCCCTGTAGTTTTCAAAATATCCCAAACATCCCAATTTCGAGACCTTAGCCATATTTTGGAGGCAAATTTTGGCTCTATGCACGTATTCGCGGTTTGAAATTACGACATTTTATAACCAATATATGCCAAGTCCTGAAAGCAGCAGTGAGTCACATTTCACACAAACTCCCCTGCAGTTTTCGAAATATCCCAAATATTCCAATTTTGAGGCCTGAGCTATATTTTGGAGCCAAATTTTGGCTCTCTGCACGTATCACAGTTTGAAATTACGACTTTTTTATACCCAACATATGCCAAGTACTGAAAGTGGCGTTTGGTGAAATTTGTCGTAAATCCCCCTGCAGTTTTCAAAATATCCCAAACATCCCAATTTCGATACCTGAGCCATATTTTGGAGCCAAATTCTGGCTCTCTGCACGTATTCGCAGTTTGAAATTACGACTTTTTTATACCCAACATATGCCAAGAACTGAAAGCGGCGTTTGGTGACATTTGTCCCAAACACCCCCCTCCCATGCAGTTTTCAAAATATCCCAAATATCCCAATTTCGAGGCCTGAGCCATATTTTGGAGCCAAATTTTGGCTCTTTGCACGTACTCGCAGTTTGAAATTACGACTTTTTATATCCAACATATGCCAAGTACTGGAAGCGGCGTTTGGTCACAAATGTCCCAAACCTCCCTGCAGTTTTCAAAATATCCCAAATATTCCAATTTCGAGGCCTGAGGCATATTTTGGAGCCAAATTCTGGTGCTCTGCACGTATTCGCTGTTTGAAATTACGACTTTTTATACCCAACATATGCCAAGTTCTGAGAGCGGCATTGAGTCACATTTGGCACAAACTCCCATGCAGTTTTCAAAAGTATCCCAAATATCCCAATTTCGAGGCCTGAGCCATAATTTGCATCCAAATTCTGGGTCTCTGCACGTATTCGCAGTTTGAAATTGCGAATTTAATACTCAACATATGCCAAGTACTGAATCCGCCGTTTGGTCAAATTTGTCCCAATCTCCCCTGCAGTTTTCAAAATATCCTAAACATCTCAATATCGAGGCCTGAGCCATATTTTGGAGCCAAATTCTGGCTCTCAGCACGTATTCGCAGTTTGAAATTACGACTTTTTATACCCAACAAATGCCAAGTACTGAATGCGGCGTTTGGTCACATTTGTCCCAAACCTCCCTGCAGTTTTCAAAATATCCCAAACATGCTAATTTCGAGGCCTGAGCCATAGTTTGGAGCAAAATTCTGGCTCTCTGCACGTATTGGCAGTTTAAAATTACGACTTTATATACGCAACATATGCCAAGTACTGAAAGTGGCCTTTGGTCACATTTGTCCGAAACCTCCCTGCAGTTTTCAAAATATCCCACATATCCCAATTTCGAGGCCTGAGGCATATTTTGGAGCCAAATTCTGGCTCTCTGCACGTATTCATATTTTGATATTACGACTTTTTATACCCAACATATGCCAAGTACTGAAAGTGGCAGTGAGTCACATTTTGCGCAAACTCCCCTGCAGTTTTTTAAATATCCCAAACATCCCAATTTCGAGGCCTGAGCCATATTTTGGAGGCAAATTTTGGCTCTATGCACGTTTTCTCGGTTTGAAATTACGACATTTTATACCCAACATATGCAAAGTCCTGAAAGCGGCAGAGAGTCACATTTTGCACAAACTCCCCTGCAGTTTTCGAAATATCCCAAATATCCCAATTTCGAAGCCTTAGCCATATTTTGGAGCCAAATTCGGGTTCTCTGCACGTATTCGCAGTTTGAAATTACGAACTTTTATACCCAACATATGCCAAGTACTGAAAGCAGCAGTGAGTCACATTTTGCACAAACTCCCCTGCAGTTTTGAAAATATCCCAAATATCCCAATTTCGAGGCCTTAGCCATGTTTTGGAGCAAAATGCAGGCTCTCTGCACGTATTCGCAGTTTGAAATTGCGACTTGTTTATACCCAACATATGCCAAGTACTGAAAGCGAAGTTTGGTTACATTTGTCCCAAACTTCCCTGCAGTTTTCAAAATATCCCAAACATCCCAATATCGAGGCCTGAGGCATATTTTGGAGCCAAATTCTGGCTCTCTGCACGTATTCATACTTTGATATTACGACTTTTTATACCCAACATATGCCAAGTACTGAAAGTGGCTGTAAGTCACATTTTGCGCAAACTCCCCTGCAGTTTTCAAAATATTACAAACATCCCAATTTCGAGGCCTGAGCCATATTTTGGATGCAAATTTTGGTTCTATGCACATTTTCGCGGTTAGAAATTACGACATTTTATACCCAACATATGCCAAGTCCTGAAAGTGGCAGTTAGTCACATTTTGCACAAACTCCCCTGCAGTTTTCAAAATATCCCAAACATCCCAATTTAGAGGTCTGAGCCTTATTCTGGAGCCAAATTCTGGCTCTCTGCACGTATTCGCAGTTTGAAATTACGAATTTATATACCCAACATATGCCAAGTACTGAAAGCGGCGTTTCGTCACATTTGTCCCAAACCTCCCTGCAGTTTTCAAGCTCTCTGCACGTATTCGCAGTTTGAAATTAGGATATTTTTGTACCCAACATATGCCAAGTACTGAAAGCGGCGTTTGGTTACATTTGTCCCAAACCTCCCTGCAGTTTTCAAGATATCCCAAACATCCCAATATCGAGGGCTGAGCCATATTTTGGAGCCAACGTCTGGCTCTCTGCACGTATTCATATTTTGATATTATGACTTTTTATACCCAACATATGCCAAGTACTGAATGTGGCAGAGAGTCACATTTGGCGCACACTCCCCTGTAGTTTTCAAAATATCCCAAACATCCCAATTTCGAGGCCTTAGCTATATTTTGGAGGCAAATTTTGGCTCTATGCACGTATTCGCAGTTTGAAATTACGACTTTTTTATACCCAAAATATGCGAAGTACTGAAAATGGTCACAAATGTCCCAAACCTCCCTGCAGTTTTAAAAATATCCCAAATATCCCAATTTCGAGGCCTGAGGCATATTTTGGAGCCAAATTCTGGTGCTCTGCACGTATTCGCAGTTTGAAATTACGACTTTTTATACCCAACATATGCCAAGTCCTGAGAGCGGCATTGAGTCACATTTGGCACAAACTCCCATGCAGTTTTCAAACATATCCCAAATATCCCTATTTCGAGGCCTGAGCTATAATTTGGGTCCAAATTCTGGGTCTCTGCACGTATTCGCAGTTTGAAATTCCGAATTTAATACTCAACATATGCCAAGTACTGAAACCGCCATTGGTCAAATTTGTCCCAATCTCCCCTGTAGTTTTCAAAATATCCTAAACATCTCAATTTCGAGGCCTGAGCCATATTTTGGAGCCAAATTCTGGCTCTCAGCACGTATTCGCAGTTTGAAATTACGACTTTTTATACCCAACAAATGCCAAGTACTGAATGCGACGTTTGGTCACATTTGTCCCAAACCTCTCTGCAGTTTTCAAATAATCCCAAACATGGTAATTTCGAGGCCTGAGCCATAGTTTGGAGCAAAATTCTGGCTCTCTGCACGTATTGGCAGTTTAAAATTACGACTTTATATAAGCAACATATGCCAAGTACTGAAAGTGGCAGAGAGTCACATTTGGCGCACACTCCCCTGTAGTTTTCAAAATATCCCAAACATCCCAATTTCGAGGCCTGAGCCATATTTTGGAGGGAAATTTTGGTTCTATGCACGTTTTCGCGGTTTGAAATTACGACATTTTATACCCAACATATGCCAAGTCCTGAAAGCGGCAGTTAGTCACATTTTGCACAAACTCCCCTGCAGTTTTCAAAATATCACAAATATCCCAATTTCGTGGCCTTAGCCATGTTTTGGAGCCAAATTCTGGCTCTCTACACGTATTCGCTGTTTGAAATTGCGACTTTTTTTATGCCCAACATATGCCAAGTACTGAAAGCGGCGTTTGGTCACATTTCTCCCAAACCTCCCTGCAGTTTTCTAAATATCCCAAACATCCCAATATCGAGGCCTGAGTCATATATTGGAGCCAACGTCTGGCTCTCTGCACGTATTCATATTTTGATATTACGACCTTTTATACCCAACATATGCCAAGTAATGAAAGTGGCAGTGAGTCACATGTTGCGCAAACTCCCTTGCAGTTTTCAAAATATCCCAAACATCTCAATTTCAAGGCCTGAGCCATATTTTGGAGCCAAATTCTTGCTCTCTGCACGTATTCGCAGTTTGAAATTACGACTTTTTATACCCAACTTATGCCAAGTACTGAAAGCGGCGTTTGGTCACATTTGTCCCAAAGCTCCCTGCAGTTTTCAAAATATCCCAAACATGCTAATTTCGAGGCCTGAGCCATATTTTGGAGCTAAATTCTGGCTCTCTGCACGTATTCGCACTTTGAAATTACGAATTTTTAAACCCAACATTTGCCAAGATCTGAACGCGGCGTTTGGTCATATTTGTCCCAAACCCCCCTGCAGTTTTCAAAATATCCCAAACATCCCAATTTCGAGGACTGAGGCATATTTTGGAGCGAAATTTTAGCTCTATGCACGTATTCGCAGTTTGAAATTACGACTTTTTATACCCAACATATGCCAAGTCCTGAGAGCGGCATTGAGTCACATTTTCCACAAACCCCCCTGCAGTTTTCAAAATATCCAAAACATCTCAATTTCGAGGCCTGAGCCATATTTTGGAGCCAAATTCTGGCTCTATGCACGTATTCGCAGATTGAATTTACGACTTATTATACCCAACATAAACCTAGTCCTGAAAGCGGCAGTGAGTCACATTTTGCACAAACTCCCTTGTAGTTTTCGAAATATCCCAAATATCCCAATTTCGACGCCTGAGCCATATTTTGGAGCCAAATTTTGGCTCTCTGCAAGTTGTCGACGTTTGATATTACGATATTTACACCCAACATATGCCAAGTACTGAAAGCGGAAGTGAGTCACATTTTCCACAAACTCCCCTGCACTTTTCAAAATATCCCAAACATCCCAATTTCGAGGCTTGAGCCATATTTTGGATCCAAATTCTGGCTCTCTGCACGTATTCGCTGTTTGAAGTTACGACTTTTTTATACCCAACATATGCGATGTACTCAGAGTGGCGTTTGGTCACATTTGTCCCAATCCTCCCTTCAGTTTACAAAATATCCCAAATATCCCAATTTCGAGGCCTGAGCCATAATTTGGAGCCAAATTCAAGCTCTTTGCACGTATTCGCAGTTTGAAATTACGACATTTTTGTACCCAACATATGCCAAGTACTGAAAGCGGCGTTTGGTTTCATTTGTCCCAAACCTCCCTGCAGTTTTCAAGATATCCCAAACATCCCAATATCGAGGGCTGAGCCATATTTTGGAGCCAACGTCTGGCTCTCTGCACGTATTCATATTTTGATATTATGACTTTTTATACCCAACATATGCCAAGTACTAAAAGTGGCAGTGAGTCACATTTGGCGCACACTCCCCTGTAGTTTTCAAAATATCCCAAACATCCCAATTTCGAGTCCTTAGCCATATTTTGGAGGCAAATTTTGGCTCTATGCACGTATTCGCGGTTTGAAATTAAAACATTTTATAACCAACATATGCCAAGTCCTGAAAGCAGCAGTGAGTAACATTTCGCACAAACTCCCCTGCAGTTTTCAAAATATCCCAAACATCCCAATTTCGAGACCTGAGCCATATTTTGGAGCCAAATTCTGGCTCTCTGCACGTATTCGCAGTTTGAAATTACGACTTTTTTATACCCAACATATGCCAAGTACTGAAAATGGTCACAAATGTCACAAACCTCCCTGCAGTTTTCAAAATATCCCAAATATCCCAATTTCGAGGCCTGAGGCATATTTTGGAGCCAAATTCTGGTGCTCTGCACGTATTCGCAGTTTGAAATTACGACTTTTTATACCCAACATATGCCAAGTCCTGAGAGCGGCATTGAGTCACATTTGGCACAAACTCCCATGCAGTTTTCAAAAATATCCCAAATATCCCAATTTCGAGGCCTGAGCCATAATTTGGGTCCAAATTCTGGGTCTCTGCACGTATTCGCAGTTTGAAATTGCAAATTTAATACTCAACATATGCCAAGTACTGAAACCGCCGTTTGGTCAAATTAGTCCCAATCTCCCCTGCAGTTTTCAAAATATCCTAAACATCTCAATTTCGAGGCCTGAGCCATATTTTGGAGCAAAATTCTAGCTCTCAGCACGTATTCGCAGTTTGAAATTACGACTTTTTATACCCAACAAATGCCAAGTACTGAATGCGGCGTTTGGTCACATTTGTCCCAAACCTCCCTGCAGTTTTCAAAATATCCCAAACATGCTAATTTCGAGTCCTGAGCCATAGTTTGGAGCAAAATTCTGACTCTCTGCACGTATTCATATTTTGATATTACGACTTTTTATACCCAACATATGCCAAGTACTGAAAGCGGCAGTGAGTCACATTTTGAACAAACTCCTCTGCAGTTTTCAAAATATCCTAAATATCCCAATTTCGAGGCCTGAGCCATATATTGGAGCCAAATTCTGGCTCTATGCACGTTTTCTCGGTTTGAAATTACGACATTTTATACCCAACATATGCCAAGTCCTGAAAACGGCAGTGAGTCACATTTTGCACAAACTCCCCTGCAGTTTTCGAAATATCCCAAATATCCCAATTTCGAGGCCTTAGCCATGTTTTGGAGCAAAATGCTGGCTCTCTGCACGTATTCGCAGTTTGAAATTGCGACTTGTTTATACCCAACATATGCCAAGTACTGAAAGCGAAGTTTGGTTACATTTGTCCCAAACCTCCCTTCAGTTTACAAAATATCCCAAATATCCCAATTTTGAGGCCTGAGTCATAATTTGGAGCCAAATTCAAGCTCTCTGCACGTATTCGCAGTTTGAAATTACGACATTTTTGTACCCAACATATGCCAAGTACTGAAACCGGCGTTTGGTTACATGTGTCCCAAACCTCCCTGCAGTTTTCAAGATATCCCTAACATCCCAATATCGAGGGCTGAGCCATATTTTGGAGCCAACGTCTGGCTCTCTGCACGTATTCATATTTTGATATTATGACTTTTTATACCCAACATATGCCAAGTACTGAAAGTGGCAGAGAGTCACATTTGGCGCACACTCCCCTGTAGTTTTCAAAATATCCCAAACATCCCAATTTCGAGGCCTTAGCCATATTTTGGAGGCAAATTTTGGCTCTATGCACGTATTCGCGTTTTGAAATTACGACATTTTATAACCAACATATGCTAAGTCTTGAAAGCAGCAGTGAGTCACATTTCGCACAAACTCCCCTGCAGTTTTCAAAATATCCCAAACATCCCAATTTCGAGACCTGAGCCATATTTTGGAGCCAAATTCTGGCTCTCTGCACGTATTCGCAGTTTGAAATTACGACTTTTTTATACCCAACATACGCCAAGTACTGAAAATGGTCACAAATGTCCCAAACCTCCCTGCAGTTTTCAAAATATCCCAAATATCACAATTTCGAGGCCTGAGGCATATTTTGGAGCCAAATTCTGGTGCTCTGCACGTATTCGCAGTTTGAAATTACGACTTTTTATACCCAACATATGCCAAGTCCTGAGAGCGGCATTGAGTCACATTTGGCACAAACTCCCATGCAGTTTTCAAAAATATCCCAAATATCCCAATTTCGAGGCCTGAGCCATAATTTGGGTCCAAATTCTGGGTGTCTGCACGTATTCGCAGTTTGAAATTGCGAATTTAATACTCAACATATGCCAAGTACTGAAACCGCCGTTTGATCAAATTAGTCCCAATCTCCCCTGCAGTTTTCAAAATATCCTAAACATCTCAATTTCGAGGCCTGAGCCATATTTTGGAGCCAAATTCTGGCTCTCTGCACGTATTCGCAGTTTAAAATTACGACTTTTATACCCAACATCTTCCAAGTACTGAAAGCAGCAGTGAGTCACATTTTGCACAAACTCCCCTGCACTTTTCAAAATATCCAAAATATCCCAATTTCGATGCCCGAGCCATATTTTGGAGCCAAATTCTGGCTCTCTGCACGTATTCGCAGTTTGAAATTACGACTTTTTATACCCAACATATGCAAAGTACTGAAAGCAGCAGTGAGTCACATTTTGCACAATCACCCCTGCAGTTTTCAAAATATCCCAAATATCCTATTTTCGAGGCCTGAGCCAGATTTTGGAGCCAAATTCTGGCTCTCTGCACGTATTCGCAGTTTGAAATTACGACTTTTTTATACCCAACATATGCCAATGCATATGGTCACATTTGTCTCAATCCCCCCCACAGTTTTCAAAATATCCCAAACATCCCAATTTCGAGGCCTGAGCCATATTTTGTAGCCAAATTCTGGCTCTATGCACGTATTCGCATTTTGAAATTACTACTTTTTATACCCAACATATGCCAAGAAGTAAAAGCGGCGTTTGGTCACATCTGTCCCAATCCCCCCTGCTGTTTTCGAAATATCCCAATTTCGAGGCCTGAGCAATATTTTGGAGCCAAATTCTTGCTCTCTGCACGTATTCGCAGTTTGAAATTACGACTTTTTATACCCAACATATGCTAAGTACTGAAAGCGGCACTGAGTCACATTTTGCACAAACTCCCCTGCAGTTTTCAAAATATCCCAATACGACTTTTTATACCAAACATATGCCAAGTATGGAAAGCGGCGTTTGGTCACATTTGTCCCAATCCCCCCTGCAGATTTAAAAATATCCCAAACATCCCAATTTCGAAGCCTGAGCCATATTTTGGAGCCAAATTCTGGCTCTCTGCACGTATTCGCAGTTTGATATTACGACTTTTTATACCCAACATATGCTAGGTACTGAAAGCGGCGTTTGGTAACATTTGACCCAAACCTCCCTGCAGTTTTCAAAATATCCCAAACGTCCAAATTTCGAGGCCTGAGCCATATTTTGGAGCCAAATTCTGGCTCTCTGCATGTATTCGCAGTTTGAAATTACGACTTTTTATACCCAACATATGCCAAGTACTGAAAGCAGCACTGAGTCACATTTTGCACAAACTCCCCTGCAGTTTTCAAAATATCCCAAACATCCCAATTTCGAGGCCTGAGCCATATATTGGAGCCAAATTCTGGCTCTCTGCACGTATTCGCAGTTTGAAATTCGACTTTTTATACCCTACATATGCCAAGTACTGAAAGCGGCAGTGAGTCACATTTTACACAAACTCCCCTGCAGTTTTGAAAATATCCCAAATATCCCAATTTTGTGGCCTGAGCCATATTTTGGAGCCAAATTCTGGCTCTCTGCACGTATTCGCATTTTGAAATTACGACTTTTTATACCCAACATGTGGCAAGTTCTGAAACGGCAATGAGTCACATTTTAAACAAACTCCTCCGCAGTTTTCAAAATATCCCAATTTCGAGGCCTGAGCCATATTTTGGAGCCAAATTCTGGCTCTCTGCACGTATTCGCAGTTTGAAATTATGACTTTTTATACCCAACATATGCCAAGTTCTGAAAGCGGCAGTGAGTCACATTTTGAACAAACTCCTCTGCAGTTTTCAAAATATCCTAAATATCCCAATTTCGAGGCCTGAGCCATATTTTGAAGCCAAATTCTGGCTCTCTGCACGTATTCGCAGTTTGAAATTACGACTTTTTATACCCAACATATGCCAAGTATGGAAAGCGGCGTTTGGTCACATTTGTCCCGAACCTCCCTGCAGTTTTAAAAATATCCCAAACATCAAAATTTCGAAGCCTGAGCCATATTTTGGAGCCAAATTCTGGCTCTCTGCACTTATTCGCAGTTTGATATTACGACTTTTTATACCCAACATATGTCAAGTACTGAAAGCGGCAGTGAGTCACATTTTGCACAAACTCCCCTGCAGTTTTCAAAATATCAAAAACATCCCAATTTCGAGGCCTGAGCCATATTTTGGAGCCAAATTCTGGCTCTCTGCACGTATTCGCAGTTTGAAATTAGGACTTTTTATACCCAACATATGCCAAGTACTGAAAACGGCAGTGAGTCACATTTTGCACAAACTCCCCTGCAGTTTTCAAAATATCCCAAACATCCCAATTTCGAGGCCTGAGCCATATATTGGAGCCAAATTCTGGCTCTTTGCACGTATTCGCATTTTGAAATTTTACTTTTTATACCCAACATATGCCAAGTATTGAAAGCGGCGTTTGGTTACATTTGTCCCAAACCTCCCTGCAGTTTTCAAAATATCCCAAACATCCCAATTTCAAAGCCTGAGCCATATTTTGGAGCCAAATTCTGGCTCTCTGCACTTATTCGCAGTTTGATATTACGACTTTTTATACCCAACATATGCCAAGTACTGAAAGCGGCAGTGAGTCACATTTTGCACAAACTCCCCTGCAGTTTTCAAAATATCAAAAACATCCCAATTTCGAGGCCTAAGCCATATATTGGAGCCAAATTCTGGCTCTCTGCACGTATTCGCAGTTTGAAATTACTACTTTTTATACCCAACATATGCCAGGTACTGAGAGCGGCGTTTGGTCACATTTGACCCAAACCTCCCTGCAGTTCTCAAAATATCCCAAACATCCAAATTTCGAGGCCTGAGCCATATTTTAAAGCCAAATTCTGTCTCTCTGCACGTATTCGCAGTTTGAAATTACTAATTTTTATACCTAACATATGCCAAGTACTGAAAGCGGCAATAAGTCACATTTTGCACAAACTCCCCTGCAGTTTTCAAAATATCCCAAACATCCCAATTTCGAGGCCTGAGCCATATATTGGAGCCAAATTCTGGCTCTTTGCACGTATTCGCATTTTGAAATTTGACTTTTTATACCCAACATATGCCAAGTACTGAAAGCGGCAGTGAGTCACATTTTGAACAAACTCCTCTGCAGTTTTCAAAATATCCTATATATCCCAATTTCGAGGCCTGAGCCATATATTGGAGCCAAATTCTGGCTCTCTGCCCGTATTCGAAGTTTGAAATAAGACTTTTTATACTCAATATGTGCCAAGTACTGAAAGCGGCAGTGAGTCACATTTTGCACAAACTCCCCTGCAGTTTTCAAAATATCCCAAACATCCCAATTTCGAGGCCTGAGCCATATATTGGAGCCAAATTCTGGCTCTCTGCACGTATTCGCAGTTTGAAATTACGACTTTTTATACCCAACATATGCCAAGTACTGAAAGCGGCAGTGAGTCACATTTTGCACAAACTCCCCTGCAGTTTTCAAAATATCCAAAATATCCCAATTTTGAGGCCTGAGCCATATTTTGGAGCCAAATTCTTGCTTTCTGCACGTATTCGCAGTTTGAAATTACGACTTTTTATACCCCACATATGCCAAGTACTGAAAGCGGCATTGAGTCACATTTTGCACAAACACCCCTGCAGTTTTCAAAATATCTTAATTTCGAGGCCTGAACAATATTTTGTAGCCAAGTTCTGGCTCTCTGCACGTATTCGCAGTTTGAAATTATTACTTTTTATACCCAACATATGCCAGGTACTGAAAGCGGTGTTTGGTCAAATTTGACCCAAACCTCCCTGCAGTTTTCAAAATATCCCAAACATCCCAATTTCGAGGCCTGAGCCATATTTTGCAGCCAAATTCTGGCTCTCTGCACGTATTCGCAGTTTGAAATTCGACTTTTTATACCCAACATATGCCAAGTACTGAAAGTGGCAGTGAGTCACATTTTGCACAAACTCCCCTGTAGTTTTCAAAATATCCAAAATATCCCAATTTTGAGGCCTGAGCCATATTTTGGAGCCAAATTCTTGCTTTCTGCACGTATTCGCAGTTTGAAATTACGACTTTTTATACCCCACATATGCCAAGTACTGAAAGCGGCATTGAGTCACATTTTGCACAAACTCCCCTGCAGTTTTCAAAATATCTTAATTTCGAGGCCTGAACAATATTTTGTAGCCAAATTCTGGCTCTCTGCACGTATTCGCAGTTTGAAATTATTACTTTTTATACCCAACATATGCCAGGTACTGAAAGCGGTGTTTGGTCAAATTTGACCCAAACCTCCCTGCAGTTTTCAAAATATCCCAAACATCCCAATTTCGAGGCCTGAGACATATTTTGCAGCCAAATTCTGGCTCTCTGCACGTATTCGCAGTTTGAAATTCGACTTTTTATACCCAACATATGCCAAGTACTGAAAGTGGCAGTGAGTCACATTTTGCACAAACTCCCCTGCAGTTTTCAAAATATCCCAAATATCCCGATTTTGTGGCCTGAGCCATATTTTGGAGCCAAATTCTGGCTCTCTGCACGTATTCGCAGTTTGAAATTACAACTTTTTATACCCAACTTGGCCCGGGAAATGGCCCGGGTACAGGCCCAGAAATGGCCCGGGTACAGGCCCAGAAATGGCCCGGGTACAGGCCCAGATATGGCCCGGGTACAGGCCCAGAAATGGCCCGGGTACCGGCCCAGAAATGGCCCGGGTACAGGCCCAGAAATGGCCCGGGTACAGGCCCAGAAATGGCCCGGGTACAGACCCAGAAATGGCCCGGGTACAGACCCAGAAATGGCCCGGGTACAGACCCAGAAATGGCCCGGGTACAGGCCCAGAAATGGCCCGGGTACAGGCCCAGAAATGGCCCCGGTACAGGCCCAGAAATGGCCCAGAAATGGCCCTGGTACAGGCCCAGAAATGGCCCTGGTACAGGCCCAGAAATGGCCCAGGTACAGGCCCAGAAATGACCCGGGGACAGGCCCAGAAATGGCCCGGGTACAGGGACAGAAATGGCCCGGGGACAGGCCCAGAAATGGCCCGGGTACAGGCCCAGAAATGGCCCAGGTACAGGCCCAGAAATGGCCTGGGTACAGGCCCAGAAATGGCCCGGGTACAGGCCCAGAAATGGCCCGGGTACAGGTCCAGAAATGGCCCGGGTACAGGCCCAGAAATGGCCCTGGTACAGGCCCAGATATGGCCCGGGTACAGGCCCAGAAATGGCCCGGGTACAGGCCCAGAAATGGCCCATGTACAGGCCCAGAAATGGCCCGGGTACAGGCCCAGAAATGGCCCGGGTACAGGCCCAGAAATGGCCCGGGTACAAGCCCAGAAATGGCCTGGGTACAGGCCCACAAATGGCCCGGGAACAGGCCCACAAATGGCCCGGGTACAGGCCCAGAAATGGCCCGGGTACAGGCCCAGAAATGGCCCGGGTACAGGCCCAGAAATGGCCCGGGTACAGACCCAGATATGGCCCGGGTACAGGCCCAGAAATGGCCCGGGTACAGGCCCAGAAATAACCCGGGTACAGGCCCAGAAATGGCCCGGGTACAGGCCCAGAAATGGCCCGGGTACAGGCCCAGAAATGGCCCGGGTACAGGCCCAGATATGGCCCGGGTACAGACCCAGAAATGGCCCGGGTACAGGCACAGAAATGGCCCGGGTACAGGCCCAGAAATGGCCCCGGTACAGGCCCAGAAATGGCCCCGGTACAGGCCCAGAAATGGCCCAGAAATGGCCCTGGTACAGGCCCAGAAATGGCCCTGGTACAGGCCCAGAAATGGCCCTGGTACAGGCCCAGAAATGACCCGGGTACAGGCCCAGAAATGGCCCGGGTACAGGGACAGAAATGGCCCGGGGACAGGCCCAGAAATGGCCCGGGTACAGGCCCAGAAATGGCCCCGGTACAGGCCCAGAAATGGCCCGGGTACAGGCCAAGAAATGGCCCGGGTACAGGCCCAGAAATGGCCCTGGTACAGGCCCAGATATGGCCCGGGTACAGGCCCAGAAATGGCCCGGGTACAGGCCCAGAAATGGCCCATGTACAGGCCCAGAAATGGCCCGGGTACAGGCCCAGAAATGGCCCGGGTACAGGCCCAGAAATGGCCCGGGTACAAGCCCAGAAATGGCCCGGGTACAGGCCCACAAATGGCCCGGGTACAGGCCCAGAAATGGCCCGGGTACAGGCCCAGAAATGGCCCGGGTACAGGCCCAGAAATGGCCCGGGTACAGGCCCAGAAATGGCCCGGGTACAGGCCCAGAAATAGCCCGGGTACAGGCCCAGAAATGGCCCGGGTACAGGCCCAGAAATGGCCCGGGTACAGGCCCAGAAATAACCCTGGTACAGGCCCAGAAATGGCCCGGGTACAGGCCCAGAAATGGCCCGGGTACAGGCCCAGAAATGGCCCGGGTACAGGCCCTGAGATGGCCCGGGTACAGGCCCAGAAATGGCCCGGGGAAAAGGCCCAGAAATTACCCGGGTACAGGCCCAGAAATGGCCCTGGTACAGGCCCAGAAATGGCCCTGGTACAGGCCCAGAAATGGCGCTAGTACAGGCCCAGAAATGGCCCGGTACAGGCTCAGAAATGGCCCGGGTACAGGCTCAGAAATGGCCCGGGTACAGGCCCAGAAATGGCCCATGTACAGGCCCAGAAATGGCCCGGGTACAGGCCCAGAAATGGCCCGGGTACAGGCCCAGAAATGGCCCGGGTACAAGCCCAGAAATGGCCCGGGTACAGGCCCAGAAATGGCCCAGGGACAGGCCCAGAAATGGCCCGGGTACAGGCCCAGAAATGGCCCGGGTACAGGCCCAGAAATGGCCCGGATACAGGCCCTGAAATGGCCCGGGTACAGCCCCAGAAATGACCCGGGTCCAGGCCCAGAAATGGCCCGGGTACAGGCCCAGAAATGGCCCGGGTACAGGCCCAGAAATGGCCCGGGTACAGGCCCAGAAATGGCCCGGGTACAGGCCCAGAAATGGCCCGGGTACAGGCCCAGAAATGGCCCGGGTAAAGGCCCAGAAATGGCCCGGGTACAGGCCCAGAAATGGCCCGGGTACAGGCCCAGAAATGGCCCGGGTACAGGCCCAGAAATGGCCCGGGTACAGGCCCAGAAATGGCCCTGGTACAGGCCCAGAAATGGCCCTGGTACAGGCCCAGAAATGGCCTGGGTACAGGCCCAGAAATGGCCCGGGTACAGGCCCAGAAATGGCCCGGCTACAGGCCCAGAATTTGGCTCCGAAATATGGCTCAGGCCTCGAATTTGGGATATTTAGGATATTTTGAAAGCTGCAGGGGAGTTTGTGCAAAATGTGACTCACTGCCGCTTTCAGGACTTGGCATATGTTGGGAATAAAAAGTCGTAATTTCAAACTGCGAATACGTGCAGAAAGCCAGAATTTGGCTCCAAAATATTGCTCAGGCCTCAAAATTGGGATGTTTGGGATATTTTGAAAACTGCAGGGAGGTTTGGGACAAATGTGACCAAACGCCGCTTTCAGTACTTCGCATATGTTGGGTAAAAAAAGTCTTAATATCAAACAGCGAATACGCACAGAGCGCCTGAATTTAGCTCCAAAATATGGCTCAGGCCTCGAAATTGGGATATTTGTGATATTTTGAAAACTGCAGGGGAGTTTGTGCAAAATGTGACTCACTGCCGCGTTTAGGACTTGGTATATGTTGGGTATAAAAAGTCGAAATTTCAAACTGCGAATACGTGCATTGAGCCAGAATTTAGCTCCAAAATATGGCTCAGGCCTCGAAATTGGGATGTTTGGGATATTTTGAAAACTGCAGGAGAGTTTGGGACAAATATTACCTAATGCCGCTTTCAGTACTTGGCATAGGTTGGGTATTAAAAAGTCGCAATTTCAAACTGCGAATACGTGCAGAGAGCCAGAATTTGGCTCTAAAATATGGCTCAGGCCTCAAAATTGGGATGTTATGGATGTTTTGAAATTTGCAGGGGGGATTGGGACAAATGTTGCCAAACGCCGCTTTCAGTACTTGGCATATGTTGGGTATAAAAATTAGTAATATCAAACTGCGAATACGTGCAGAGCCAGGATTTGGCTCCAAAATATGGCTCAAGCCTCGAAATTGGGATATTTGGGATATTTTGAAAACTGCAGGGAGGTTGGGACAAATGTGACCAAACGCCGCTTTCAGTACTTGTTTTATGTTGGGTATAAAAAAGTCGCAATTTCAAACTGCGAAAACGTGCAGAGAGCCAGAATTTGGCTCCAAAATATGGCTCAGGCCTCGAAATTGGGATATTTGGGATATTTCGAAAACTGCATGGCAGTTTGTGCAAAATGTCACTCACTGCCGCTTTCAGGACTTGGCATATGTTGGGTATAAAAAGTCGTAATTTCAAACTGCGAATACGTGCAGAGATCCAGAATTTGGCTCCAAAATAAGGCTCAGGGCTCGAAATTGGGAAATTTGGGATATTTTGAAAACTGCAGGGAGGATTGGGACAAATGTGACCAAACGCCGCTTTCAGTACTTAGCACATGTTGGGTATAAAAAGTCGTAATTTCAAACTGCGAATACGTGCAGAGATCCAGAATTTGGCTCCAAAATAAGGCTCAAGCCTCGAAATTGGGATGTTTGGGATATTTTGAAAACTGCAGGGGAGTTTGTGCAAAATGTGACTCATTGCCGCTTTCAGGACTTAGCATATGTTGGGTTTAAAAATTCGTAATATCAAACTGCGAATACGTGTAGAGAGCCAGAATTTGGCTCCAAAATATGGCTCAGGCTTCGATATTGGGATGTTTGGGATATTTTGAAAACTGCAGGAAGGTTTGGGACAAATGTGACCAAACGCCGCTTTCAGTACTTGGCATATGTTGGGTATAAAAAATCTTAATATCAAACTGCGAATACGTGCAGAGAGCCTCAATTTGGCTTCAAAATATGGCTCCGGCCTCGAAATTGGGGTGTTTGGGATATTTTGAAAACTGCAGGGGAGTTTGTGCAAAATGTGACTCATTGCCGCTTTCAGTACTTTGCATATGTTGGGTATATTAAGTTGTAATATCAAACTGCGAATACGTGCAGAAAGCCAGAATTTGGCTCCAAAATATGGCTCAGGCCTCGATATTGGGATGTTTGGGATATTTTTAAAACTGCAGGGGGGATTGGGACAAATGTGACCAAACGCCGCTTTCAGCACTTGGCATATTTTGGGTATAAAAAGTCGTAATATTAAACTGCGAATACGTGCATAGAGCCAGAATTTGGCTCTAAAATATGGCGTCCATTAGGGAGGCTCCGGCCTCCCCCGATGCTGTGAGCCCCTGGATAGCTGCAGTGAATTTGGCTCTAAAATATGGCGTCCATTAGGGAGGCTCCAGCCTCCCCCGATGCTGTGAGTCCCTGGATAGCTGCAGTGAGCACACACTGGCCCAAAAAAGCCAGCTGAATTCAAAGATGAGCTCCAGGCGAGGTGTGGAAAGAAAGTCCAGCTAGGAGCGTTCAAACTGCGCGCCTTTCGGCTTTGAATCTCTTCCACAACGAAATCTTTTATTGTAGAGCTGTTGACAACATACCTTTATCTCAACTTAAGTTTTCGCCACGCATAATTTTTTCTCATTTGGAAAATACATTATCATCTTCACTATAAATGACTACTATAGCGTGTCATTTCTGCTCACACTCATCTCTAAATAAAATGATTACAAATACTTCCCAAGACATAAACTGCCTCATCCAGCCCGCCTCTTCCCTCATTCCAAATCCACAAACCCACCAACAATCCTCCAACTTCATGGGAAGGTCAAGCTTCCCATGACCTTGGAGTCATTGGATATGGGTTTGTGGATGGCCTGACCTAGCAGTTTATGCCTTTGGGGAGATCTCCCCCCCCTGGCATATGCATTAAAGATATATAATGCATATGCCAGCCAGTCCAAGTCTAATCTTAAGATTATTCTCCTATCTCTCAATTCAAGGTTAAACATTCAAGGTTAAATGTTTGCCCTTGATCACCAGCAGTAATTGAGGATACAGATGTAAGCTGATTGGAGAGTCGCGTTCTGAGTGTAAACTAGTAGAACGTAAGTCAAGAAACTGCAGATGGCCTATTGTCCTGCACGTGGCACTTCCTATTTATATCCACCTACACTCATTCATATTCGTCTAACCTAAGCTTCAACCAATCAAAGATTCCTATGCCTATTATGATCCAGTAATATGGATCCAGTGATCCAGTAGTATGATCCACAATCGATTTGAGAATGGTCCAGGACGGACCGAAACGTCGTTGTCCCTTCACCTTCTAGTGTGTGGTCTGGTCAACATACTTCAGCCACGTTATTGTGACTCTTCGTCTGCACATGATCCAGTAATTTGTTCCACAAATCCACAACCCAGTTACCAAACCAGTATTTACCCATGTATTTCCTAAATCTGAACTTATCTTCATTTAAAGCCTTATCAATAGCTTCCTTGTTATGCCCATTCATCTACTTGTAAACTTCAATCATGTCACGTTAAGGTTTTTCCAACATCTCTTCATACGGAAGCTTTCTAATTTGCGGGATTATTTTTGTCATCCTAACTGACGTGTTCTAGTGAATTATGTCCTTTCTTTAGCATGGCGACCAAAACTGAACAGCATAATCTAAATGGGACCTAAAAACAATACGTTAATAAACCCAGCCGACTTATTGCTAACTCTTCTATAAATAAATCTATGGGAAAGAAAAGCTCTCAGCCTGCTAACAAGAGTGTACAAATCCACAAGGGCCGGGACGAGGATTCAAACCTGCATCCGAGAGCATCCCAGACGCTGCCGTAATCGACTGAGCTACGACATGGTCAAAAGGAGTTGAAACCGAATTTCTACTGAAATTACTGGATCCTGCAGCCTCTCCGAGGCACAAACCAGTGTTAGTGTAACAAGAATGTGAAGTTTTCTACGTCCATCTACTTCCACCCGCTCCTCCCCAGAACTAGTTGTTAACTTTACCTTGACTCCTCTGATCCAATACTTGTCCACACGTGCCACACTCCTGAAAAAATATTTTTTACATATATTAAGTAATTATCAAAAGAATGCACCAAACCAGTTAGACTATGTAGCACCAGGGTAAGTATAAACAGTTTATTTCAAATACAATCGAGTAAGAAAATACAATTATGAATTTCAAGAACACTGGAACCAATCACTGGAAAGGTGAAATTGCAATAGAGATTAATTACAGATTGTATCAACAATAGCGAGTAGGCAAGACTGATAAGACTGCAATAGCCTAACGGAATACATTTTTGTCTCCGACTCATGAGGCTATGGTTAAGCATCAATGTTCTTTTAAAGTTACATAGAAACACATTACCTTATTAGGGTCTCCCACTAAAACAAACCTTTAGCTAACCTTAGATAAAAGTACTGTGTATTATTAATTTATATAGCTGTCTATTGGCCTAAATTATATAAATAACGTGTTTAAAACCTCTTAAGTACAGTATATGGTCTCTGAGCACTAAACTAACGTTAGAAGCCTAGTGATTACATTGTCAAAAATGACCATTTACAGGTGAATTCATTTTACATCGCAGAGTAAACAAGATGCAAACAATTAACATCTTCCATCTATTTGATAAACAATTATCTAGTCGTCCCTTCACTTTCTAGTGTGTGGTTTGGTCAACATATTTCAGCCCCCGTTATTGTGACTCCTCATCTGCAATTATCTTCCCCATTTATCTGCACAATTGCTATCCTGCTATAACCACTCCATCGCCCTAGTCGTTAACACTAAACAATCTAGGGCGACTTGTTGCTGAACATTATATGCCACCTTTAGCTTAGCTACAAGACACCGTGTACATATTATGAAACTACCTCTAATGTCATAATGCAGCAGTTTGCGCGCTCAAAATACAGATTGACAAACTCCTCAGGAACCGTAGGGGAACTTTTGACAAACCGCCAGCTTCCTGTTGCCGTAGATGGCACCATGGAGAAATGGTGGCCCTCTGGTAAATTTAAGTAAATATTACCTAGGAGTTATGATGTACCAGCCATTAAACATCTGGGACTCACAGTTAATATGAAAACAATCCTTAAGAATAGTTAAACGAACAACATTGAATATTGAACTGTAAGAGTCTCTTGTGGCCCCATCTGGCCTACTGTGTCCTAATATGGAAACCTCACTTTAAAAACACATCAATGATTTTCCGCTTTGGATAAAGTTCAAGACAGCAACAACAATCATGCCAGAACTTGTTCAACTGTCACTACCTCGAATCTTTGAAGGACTAACACTATAAAAGTTTAAATTGTTATAGATTTAGATAGATTAGCCTATAAATTTTCCTAGAAATTACCTACTTAATATTATCTGTTAAATTAAGGACCTGCCCGAAGTCCTATGCGTACTAGTTGCTTTACAAGAATGTTAACACATAGGGCTATGTACTCCTTGTCACCTGTCCTCTTAAAAATAGCGTCGCTTTGGCCGTTTACCCGTATGGCCGAATATGGACATAATTTGAAAATGAAAAAAAATGAAAATAAATTTGGGATTTTTTTTGTCAACAACAATAAGTTATGGGTCCTCTGATAGGTTAGGTGGGCAGGAAATTCTCATAAAGTTTCAAAACGTTATGAAAAATGTTAATGGAAAGAATCCTCTTCTAAGTTTGCCGAGTAAGCCGGACAACTCAAACAGAAAACGGAACAGTGCGTCACTTTTGTGAGTCGATTTCATTTCAAATTACGTCCAAATTTGGCCATAGCGCCGCGCATACCAGCCAAAAGTGACGTTAGTTTTAAGAGGACGGGTTGATCAGTAACCCAATATAACTTGTAGTTATATAAATAAATAAATAACAGCCGAGGCCTTTGTAATACTGACCAAGTTGGAGGTCATTAATACAGACCACTTCTCTAAAATGTCATATTTGACACAGACAGGCTGGACAACAGCTTCAAGCTCAATGAGCCACAATGTAACACAGACAATAGGGGTGTTGTTTCCCTCAAAGGATTATTAACCAATGAACCCGCTTAACCACTCAAGTCTGAAATGCCGAGTCATTCCTCTTGTTCCCAATATACACAAGACAAATCCTCAATAAAATAAGGGGGGGGTAGGAAGGCTAAACTTTGACAAGGCGCCGCCGTCTTGTCCCCGTCGAGGCCACTGTAGGTGGTGGCCCTTAGGTCAATTCATCATAGGAGCCCTTCTCCTTCCATCATTCTGAATCATGCTCATCATATTAACCTGCACCCCCTCAATCCCCCCCCCCTCCACCATCTTCACACAATCTGTGGCCAACATTTTTCGTTTCATTCAGATTTTCATCAAAATATGTCGAAGATTTCTCTTTGGGTTGTTTTAACGGGCATGGCAGCCGAGTGGACAGTGCTTCGGATTCATAATCCTGAGGTTCCGGGTTCGATCCCCCGTTGGAGGCTGAAACAAATGGGCACTTTCTTTCACCCTGATGACCCTGTTTACCTATCAGTAAATAAGTACCTGGGAGTTAGACAGCTGCTATGGGTTGCTTCCTGGGGGATGTGTAAGAAAAAGAAGGCCTGGTCGAGGACAGGGCCGTGGGGGACGCTAAGCCCCGAAATCATCTCAAGATAACCTTAAGATTGCTGGCTAACTACTGGCATGGCTATTAAGGCCACCACAAGCGCACTAATGACTTAACTAGCGGGTACACCTATGGCTGCCACCTGACAGTCACCTCTATATTTTGTCTAAATACATATAATATACGAAATAAAAACGAATAACAACATGAAGTACACACCCCGAACAATCCTTTCCATATTATGATTGAATAATGATATCTGTAACACATTTATTTTTTGCTCACTGGTAATTAACGTGACCCTTGCCAGGCGGGGGCTGGTCGACAAATGAGCCACACATTAAGAAGTGGGATTCCCAGACGCGCCACTCACCCTTACTTCACCATAATATCTAAACTGTCAACCTCTAATACAGTTAAGCATGTGACCACCAGAGGCGCTAATGCTCCCCTATTATTACCCCATCCATATAATGATTGTTCTCATTATTCATTGTTGCAACGTGTAAATACATTCATGTTCTGTAGTGACAGTGTCA
This sequence comes from Procambarus clarkii, assembly GCF_040958095.1. Taxonomy (NCBI): domain Eukaryota; kingdom Metazoa; phylum Arthropoda; class Malacostraca; order Decapoda; family Cambaridae; genus Procambarus; species Procambarus clarkii. Next base: position 150,700 of record NW_027189381.1, read on the forward strand.
GACCTCGAAGGAAGACTTGAAACACCCTTCTGAAGATGTATTATTAATTACGAAAATACTTAAGGAAATTCCTGTTTCAATTCTTCCTTCGTGGTCTGACACTGTCACATTTTCATCACGTGTTAATTGTCGTGATTTACACGCAGATTTTGTAGTGTATATACGACAACTTCAGGAAAGTAATGAGTAGCGGATTTAGTCTAAACAATAATATATGCGTTTTGTTTTTAGTGCCAAATTATCTGGCAAATATACATTTGGAGATATAGCTCAATCCTTCCTGTAGCCCAATCTTTCCTGTAGCCCAATCCTTCTTGTAGCCCAATCCTTCCTGTAGACCAATCCTTCCTGTAGCCCAATCCTTGCTGTAGCCCAATCCTTCCTTCCAAATCCGATTTGTAATATAATATTATTGGAGGTGTTGTGGTTTCTGTTCTAGGCTCAGGATTGTACCTGGTCCAGGTGTCATCTTATGTCGCGTTTATTTCTTTGTTGCTATATCCATTGTTCACCAACACTTCAGTTAACTTTCAAACTTCCTACTCACGTTGCTCCATTCTGAACAGTGGGTAAGGGCTCGACGAATATAAGTGTTTAGAACACTGGCTTTGTGTCTTTGGTAGCACTCACTCCTACTGTTTAGGCATAATCCGATGTTTGTAGGCTTAGTATATACGCTACTGCTTAGAGATGCTCCTGTTAAATTGTTTGTTTATTTGTCTACTTATACTGAATCCTTTTAAAGTTTGTCCTTATCTGTCATTTGCATCAAACCTCATCCCTCCCATTTACCTGTTTGGCAGTGAGTTCTGCTAATCGTGGATTGCTGTTACGTAGCTCATTTGGCTTCATAATAGTTGGATGGCTGAAATAAAAAGGCTTCAATTAAACAGAGCAGAAATTTATGAGAATGATATTCAAAAATACCAAATAGTTATTATTTTTTCTGTAGAAAACAATGTCTTACAGACAGGGTAAAACAAAAAATGAATGTAATGAAACATCATTTACTTGGCGAGAGCCAGAGGCTCCCTGGAGCTATCCAGGCTGATATGGATGTACTAGATTTTGGCATCAGTCAGTGTGAATGGAGTTCTACTGAATTGCAATCTCTCAGCAAATTAATTTTTTTTCACCCTCATTGTTTGCCGTGATCGCCAACATGGTGTTTAGAAAAAGTTGATCTGCTGCTGACCTCTTGCTAAATCTCTCCACTAAGTGACATTAGACACTGGATGAATCATAGATCAGCAGTGTTGTTGATCTAGATATAGCAGGTGCATCTGAGTGGGTTTGGATTAGTAGGAAAGCATCACGCACTAGCCCCAGTCACTATTCTGCAATATAAAAAAAATCCCCAATGCTTTCCACATCACTTTATTATACCCAACATATGCCAAGTACTGAAAGCGGCGTTTGGTCATATTTGTCCCAAACCTCCCTGCAGTTTTCAAAATATCCCAAACATCCTAATTTCGTGGCCTGAGCCATATTTTGGAGCCAAATTCTGGCTCTCTGCACGTATTCGCAGTTTGAAATTACGACTTTTTATACCCAACATATGCCAAGTACTGATAGCAGCAGTGAGACACATTTAGCACAAACTCCCCTGCAGTTTTCAAAATATCCCAAATATCCCAATTTCGACGCCTGAGCCATATTTTGGAGCCAAATTCTGGCTCCAAATTCTGGCACGTATTCGCAGTTTGAAATTACGACTTTTTATACCCAACATATGCCAAGTACTGATAGCAGCAGTGAGACACATTTCGCACAAACTCCCCTGCAGTTTTCGAAATATCCCAAATATCCCAATTTTGAGGCCTGATCCATATTTTGGAGCCAAATTCTAGCTCTCTGCACGTATTCGCAGTTTGAAATTACCACTTTTTTATACCCAACATATGCCAGGTACTGAAAGCGGCAAACATCCCAATTTCGAGGACTGAGCAATATTTTGGAGCCAAATTCTGGCTCTATGCACGTATTCGCAGTTTGAAATTACGACTTTTTATACCCAACATATTCCAAGAACTGAAAGCAGCAGTGAGTCACATTTTGCACAAACTCCCCTTCAGTTTTCAAAATATCCCAAATATCCCAATTTCGACGCCTGAGCCATATTTTGGCGCCAAATTCTGGCTCTCTGCACATATTCGCAGTTTGAAATTACGACTTTTTATACACAACATATGCCAAGTCCTGAAAGCGGCAGTGAGTCACATTTTGCACAAACTCCCCTGCAGTTTTCGAAATATCCTAAATATTGCAATTTCGATGCCTGAGCCATATTTTGGAGCCAAATTCTTGCTCTCTGCAGGTATTTGCAGTTTGAAATTACGAATTTTTTATACCCAACATATGCCAAGTACTGAATGCGGCATTTGGTTACATTTGTCCCAAACCTCCCTGCAGTTTTCAAAATATCCCAAACAACACAATATCGAGGACTGAGCCACATTTTGGAGCCAAATTCTGGCTCTATGCCCGTATTCGCGGTTTGAAATTACGAGATTTTATACCCAACATATGCCGTGTCCTGAAAGCGGCAGTGAGTCACATTTCGCACAAACTGCACTGCAGTTTTCAAAAAATCCCAAATATCCCAATTTCGAGGCCTGAGCAATATTATGGAGCCAAATTCTGGCTCTATGCACGTATTCGCGGTTTGAAATTACGACATTTTATACGCAACATATGCCAAGTCCTGAAAGCGGCAGTGAGTCACATTTCACACAAACTCCCCTGCAGTTTTCAAAATATCCCAAATATCCCAATTTCGACGCCGGAGCCATATTTTGGCGCCAAATTCTGGCTCTCTGCACATATTCGCAGTTTGAAATTACGACTTTTTATACACAACATATTACAAGTACTGAAAGTAGCTGTGAGTCACATTTTCCACAAAGTCCCCTGCAGTTTTCAAAATATCCCAAACATCCCACTTTCGAGGCTTGAGCCATATTTTGGAGCAAAATTCAAGCTCTCTGCACGTATTCGCAGTGTGAAATTACGACTTTTTATACCCAACATATACTAAGTACTGAAAGCAGCGTTTGGTCAAATTTGTCCCAAACCCCCCCTGCAGTTTTCAAAATATCCCAAACATCCCAATTTCGAGGGCTGAGCAAAATTTTGGAGCCAAATTCTGGCTCTATGCACATATTCGCAGTTTGAAATTACGAATTTTTATACCCAACATATGCCAAGTACTGAAAGCGACGTTTGGTCATATTTGTCCCAAACCTCACTGCAGTTTTCAAAATATCCAAAACATCCCAATTTCGGCGCCTGAGCCATATTTTGGAGCCAAATTCTGGCTCTCTGCACGTATTCGTAGTTTGAAATTACGACTTTTTATACCCAACCAAGTCTTGTCCAAGCCAAGTCCAAGTCAGCCAAGTCTTGAAAGCGGCAGTGAGTCACATTTTGCACAAGTTCCCTTGCAGTTTTCGAAATATCTGAAATATCCCAATTTCGACACCTGAGCCATATTTTGGAGCCAAATTCTGGCTCTCTGCACGTATTCGCAGTTTGAAATAACGATTTTTATACCCAACATATACCAAGTCCTGAAAGCGGCAGTGAGTCACATTTTGCACAAACTCCCCTGCAGTTTTCGAAATATCCTAAATATTGCAATTTCGAGGCCCGAGCCATATTTTGGAGCCAAATTCTGGCTCTCTGCAGGTATTTGCAGTTTGAAATTACGAATTTTTTATACCCAACATATGCCAAGTACTGAATGCGGCATTTGGTTACATTTGTCCCAAACCTCCCTGCAGTTTTCAAAATATCCCAAACAACACAATATCGAGGATTGAGCCACATTTTGGAGCCAAATTTTGGCTCTCTGCACGTATTCGTAGTTTGAAATTACGACTTTTTATACCCAACATATGCCAAGTCTTGAAAGCGGCAGTGAGTCACATTTTGCACAATTTCCCCTGCAGTTTTCGAAATATCCGAAATATCCCAATTTCGACACCTGAGCCATATTTTGGAGCCAAATTCTGGCTCTCTGCACGTATTCGCAGTTTGAAATATCGATTTTTATACCCAACATATGCCAAGTCCTGAAAGCAGCAGTGAATCACATTTAGCACAAACTCCCCTGCAGTTTTCGAAATATCCCAAATATCCTAATTTCGACGCCTGAGCCATATTTTGGATCCAAATTAAAGCTCTCTGCACGTATTCGCAGTTTGAAATTACGACTTTTTATACACAACATATTACAGGTACTGAAAGCAGCAGTGAGTCACATTTTCCACAAACTCCCCTGCAGTTTTCAAAATATCCCAAAGATCCCACTTTCGAGGCTTGAGCCATATTTTGGAGCAAAATTCAAGCTCTCTGCACGTTTTCGCAGTTTGAAATTACGACTTTTTATACCAAACATATGCCAAGTTCTGAAAGCGGCGTTTAGTCATATTTGTCCCAAACCCTCCTGCAGTTTTCAAAATATCCCAAACATCCCAATTTCGAGGACTGAGCAATATTTTGGAGCCAAATTCTGGCTCTATGCACGTATTCGCAGTTTGAAATTACGACATTTTATACATAACATATGCCAAGTCCTAAAAGCGGCAGTGAGTCACATTTCGCACAAACTCCCCTGCAGTTTTCGAAATATCCCAAATATCCCAATTTTGAGGCCTGATCCATATTTTGGAGCCAAATTCTGGCTCTCTGCACGTATTCGCAGTTTGAAATTACGAATTTTTTATACCCAACATATACCAAGTACTGATAGCGGCGTTTGGTCTAATTTGTCCCAAACCCCCCCTGCAGTTTTCAAAAGATCCAAAACATCCCAATTTCGAGGCCTGAGCCATATTTTGGAGCCAAATTCTGGCTCTCTGCAGGTATTCGCAGTTTGAAATTACGAATTTTTTATAACCAACATATGCCAAGTACTGAATGCGACGTTTGGTTACATTTGTCCCAAACCTCCCTGCAGTTTTCAAAATATCCCAAACAACACAATATCGAGGCCTGAGCCACATGTTGGAGCCAAATTCTAGCTCTATGCACGTATTCGCGGTTTGAAATTACGAGATTTTATACCCAACATATGCCGTGTCCTGAAAGCGGCAGTGAGTCACATTTCGCACAAACAGCACTGCAGTTTTCAAAATATCCCAAATATCCCAATTTCGAGGCCTGAGCAATATTATGGAGCCAAATTCTGGCTCTATGCACGTATTCGCGGTTTGAAATTACGACATTTTATACGCAACATATGCCAAGTCCTGAAAGTGGCAGTGTGTCACATTTCACACAAACTCCCCTGCAGTTTACAAAATATCCCAAATATCCCAATTTTGAGGCCTGATCCATAAGTTGGAGCCAAATTCTGGCTCTCTGCACGTATTCTCAGTTTGAAATTATGACTTTATATACCCAACATATGCCAAGTACTGAAAGCGACGTTTGGTCATATTTGTCCCAAAACCTCACTGCAGTTTTCAAAATATCTCAAACATCCTAATTTCGACGCCTGAGCCATATTTTGGGGCCAAATTCTGGCTCTCTGCACGTATTCGCAGTTTGAAATTACGACTTTATTCAAACATATGCCAAGTCCTGAAAGAGGCAGTGAGTCACGTTTTGCACAAACTCCCTTGCAGTTTTCGAAATATCCCAAATTTCCAATTTCGACACCTGAGCCATATTTTGGAGCCAAATTCTGGCTCTCTGCACGTATTCGCAGTTTGAAATTACGAATTTTTTATACCCAACATATACCAAGTACTGATAGCGGCGTTTGGTCAAATTTGTCCCAAACCCCCCCTGCAGTTTTCAAAAGATCCAAAACATCCCAATTTCGAGGACTGAGCAATATTTTGGAGCCAAATTCTGGCTCTATGCACGTATTCGCAGTATGAAATTACGACTTTTTATACCCAACATATGCCAAGAACTGAAAGCAGCAGTGAGTCACATTTTGCACAAACTCCCCTGCAGTTTTCAAAATATCCCAAACATCCCACTTTCGAGGCTTGAGTCATATTTTGGAGCAAAATTCAAGCTCTCTGCACGTATTCGCTGTGTGAAATTACGACTTTTTATACCCAACATATACCAAGTACTGAAAGCGACGTTTGGTCATATTTGTCCCAAACCTCACTGCAGTTTTCAAAATATCCAAAACATCCCAATTTCGGCGCCTGAGCCATATTTTGGAGCCAAATTCTGGCTCTCTGCACGTATTCGTAGTTAGAAATTACGACTTTTTATACCCAACATATGCCAAGTCTTGAAAGCGGCAGTGAGTCACATTTTGCACAAGTTCCCTTGCAGTTTTCGAAATATCCGAAATATCCCAATTTCGACACCTGAGCCATATTTTGGAGCCAAATTCTGGCTCTCTGCACGTATTCGCAGTTTGAAATAACGATTTTTATACCCAACATATGCCAAGTCCTGATAGCGGCAGTGAGTCACATTTTGCACAAACTCCCCTGCAGTTTTCGAAATATCCTACATATTGCAATTTCGAGGCCTGAGCCATATTTTGGAGCCAAATTCTGGCTCTCTGCAGGTATTTGCAGTTTGAAATTACGAATTTTTTATACCCAACATATGCCAAGTACTGAATGCGGCATTTGGTTACATTTGTCCCAAACCTCCCTGCAGTTTTCAAAATATCCCTAACAACACAATATCGAAGCCTGAGCCACATTTTGGAGCTAAATTCTGGCTCTCTGCACGTATTCGCAGTTTGAAATTTCGACTTTATTCAAACATATGCCAAGTCCTGAAAGAGGCAGTGAGTCACGTTTTGCACAAGTTCCCTTGCAGTTTTCGAAATATCCGAAATATCCCAATTTCGACACCTGAGCCATATTTTGGAGCCAAATTCTGGCTCTCTGCACGTATTCGCAGTTTGAAATAACGATTTTTATACCCAACATATGCCAAGTCCTGAAAGCAGCAGTGAATCACATTTAGCACAAACTCCCCTGCAGTTTTCGAAATATCCCAAATATCCTAATTTCGACGCCTGAGCCATATTTTGGATCCAAATTCAAGCTCTCTGCACGTATTCGCAGTTTGAAATTACGACTTTTTATACCCAACATATGCCAAGTTCTGAAAGCGGCGTTTGGTCATATATGTCCCAAACCCCCCTGCAGTTTTCAAAATATCCCAAACATCCCAATTTCGAGGACTGAGCAAAATTTTGGAGCCAAATTCTGGCTCTATGCACGTATTCCCAGTTTGAAATTACGACTTTTTATACCCAACAAATGCCAAGTCCTGAAAGCGGCAGTGAGTCACATTTTGCACAAACTCCCCTGCAGTTTTCGAAATATCCTAAATATCGCAATTTCGAGGCCTGAGCCATATTTTAGAGCCAAATTCTGGCTCTCTGCAGGTATTCGCAGTTTGAAATTACGAATTTTTTATAACCAACATATGCCAAGTACTGAATGCGACGTTTGGTTACATTTGTCCCAAACCTCCCTGCAGTTTTCAAAATATCCCAAACAACACAATATCGAGGCCTGAGCCACATGTTGGAGCCAAATTCTAGCTCTATGCACGTATTCGCGGTTTGAAATTACGAGATTTTATACCCAACATATGCCGTGTCCTGAAAGCGGCAGTGAGTCACATTTCGCACAAACAGCACTGCAGTTTTCAAAATATCCCAAATATCCCAATTTCGAGGCCTGAGCAATATTATGGAGCCAAATTCTGGCTCTATGCACGTATCCGCGGTTTGAAATTACGACATTTTATACGCAACATATGCCAAGTCCTGAAAGTGGCAGTGTGTCACATTTCACACAAACTCCCCTGCAGTTTACAAAATATCCCAAATATCCCAATTTTGAGGCCTGATCCATAAGTTGGAGCCAAATTCTGGCTCTCTGCACGTATTCTCAGTTTGAAATTATGACTTTATATACCCAACATATGCCAAGTACTGAAAGCGACGTTTGGTCATATTTGTCCCAAAACCTCACTGCAGTTTTCAAAATATCTCAAACATCCTAATTTCGACGCCTGAGCCATATTTTGGGGCCAAATTCTGGCTCTCTGCACGTATTCGCAGTTTGAAATTACGACTTTATTCAAACATATGCCAAGTCCTGAAAGAGGCAGTGAGTCACGTTTTGCACAAACTCCCTTGCAGTTTTCGAAATATCCCAAATTTCCAATTTCGACACCTGAGCCATATTTTGGAGCCAAATTCTGGCTCTCTGCACGTATTCTCAGATTGAAATTACCACTATTTTATACCCTACATATGCCAGGGACTGAAAGCGGCGTTTGGTCACATTTGTCTCAATCCCCCCTGCAGTTTTCAAAATATCCCAAACATCCCAATTTCGAGGCCTGAACCATATTTTGGAGCCAAATTCTGGCTCTCTGCTCGTATTCGCAGTTTGAAATTACGAATTTTTATACCCAACATATGCCAAGAACTGAAAGCAGCAGTGAGTCACATTTTGCACAAACTCCCCTGCAGTTTTCAAAATACTCCAAAGATCCTACTTTCGAGGCTTGAGCCATATTTTGGAGCAAAATTCAAGCTCTCTGCACGTTTTCGCAGTTTGAAATTACGACTTTTTATACACAACATTTGCCAAGTTCTGAAAGCGGCGTTTGGTCATATTTGTCCCAAACCCTCCTGCAGTTTTCAAAATATCCCAAACATCCCAATTTCGAGGACTGAGCAATATTTTGGAGCCAAATTCTGGCTCTGTGCACGTATTCGCAGTTTGAAATTACGACTTTTATACATAACATATGCCAAGTCCTAAAAGCGGCAGTGAGTCACATTTCGCACAAACTCCCCTGCAGTTTTCGAAATATCCCAAATATCCCAATTTTGAGGCCTGATCCATATTTTGGAGCCAAATTCTGGCTCTCTGCACGTATTCGCAGTTTGAAATAACGATTTTTATTCCCAACATATGCCAAGTCCTGAAAGCGGCAGTGAGTCACATTTTGCACAAACTCCCCTGCAGTTTTCGAAATATCCTAAATATTGCAATTTCGAGGCCTGAGCCATATTTTGGAGCCAAATTCTGGCTCTCTGCAGGTATTTGCAGTTTGAAATTACGAATTTTTTATACCCAACATATGCCAAGTACTGAATGCGGCATTTGGTTACATTTGTCCCAAACCTCCCTGCAGTTTTCAAAATATCCCAAACAACACAATATCGAGGCCTGAGCCACATTTTGGAGCCAAATTCTGGCTCTCTGCACGTATTCGCAGTTTGAAATTTCGACTTTATTCAAACATATGCCAAGTCCTGAAAGAGGCAGTGAGTCACGTTTTGCACAAGTTCCCTTGCAGTTTTCGAAATCTCCGAAATATCCCAATTTCGACACCTGAGCCATATTTTGGAGCCAAATTCTGGCTCTCTGCACGTATTCGCAGTTTGAAATAACGATTTTTATACCCAACATATGCCAAGTCCTGAAAGCAGCAGTGAATCACATTTAGCACAAACTCCCCTGCAGTTTTCGAAATATCCCAAATATCCTAATTTCGACGCCTGAGCCATATTTTGGATCCAAATTCAAGCTCTCTGCACGTATTCGCAGTTTGAAATTACGACTTTTTATACCCAACATATGCCAAGTTCTGAAAGCGGCGTTTGGTCATATATGTCCCAAACCCCTCTGCAGTTTTCAAAATATTCCAAACATCCCAATTTCGAGGACTGAGCAAAATTTTGGAGCCAAATTCTGGCTCTATGCACGTATTCCCAGTTTGAAATTACGACTTTTTATACCCAACAAATGCCAAGTCCTGAAAGCGGCAGTGAGTCACATTTTGCACAAACTCCCCTGCAGTTTTCGAAATATCCTAAATATCGCAATTTCGAGGCCTGAGCCACATTTTGGAGCCAAATTCTAGCTCTATGCACGTATTCGCGGTTTGAAATTACGAGATTTTATACCCAACATATGCCGTGTCCTGAAAGCGGCAGTGAGTCACATTTCGCACAAACAGCACTGCAGTTTTCAAAATATCCCAAATATCCCAATTTCGAGGCCTGAGCAATATTATGGAGCCAAATTCTGGCTCTATGCACGTATTCGCGGTTAGAAATTACGACATTTTATACGCAACATATGCCAAGTCCTGAAAGCGACGTTTGGTCATATTTGTCCCAAAACCTCACTGCAGTTTTCAAAATATCTCAAACATCCCAATTTCGACGCCTGAGCCATATTTTGGAGCCAAATTCTGGCTCTCTGCACGTATTCGCAGTTTGAAATTACGACTTTATTCAAACATATGCCAAGTCCTGAAAGAGGCAGTGAGTCACGTTTTGCACAAACTCCCTTGCAGTTTTCGAAATATCCCAAATATCCCAATTTCGACACCTGAGCCACATTTTGGAGCCAAATTCTGGCTCTCTGCACGTATTCTCAGATTGAAATTACCACTATTTTATACCCTACATATGCCAGGGACTGAAAGCGGCGTTTGGTCACATTTGTCTCAATCCCCCCTGCAGTTTTCAAAATATCCCAAACATCCCAATTTCGAGGCCTGAACCATATTTTGGAGCCAAATTCTGGCTCTCTGCTCGTATTCGCAGTTTGAAATTACGACTTTTTTATACCCAACATATTCCAAGTACTGAAAGCGGCGTTTGGTCAAATTTGTCCCAAACCCCCCCTGCAGTTTTCAAAAGATCCCAAACATCCCAATTTCGAGGACTGAGCAATATTTTAGAGCCAAATTCTGGCTCTATGCACGTATTCGCAGTTTGAAATTACGACTTTTTATACCCAACATATGCCAAGAACTGAAAGCAGCATTTAGTCACATTTTGCACAAACTCCCCTGCAGTTTTCAAAATATCCCAAATATCCCAATTTCGACGCCTGAGCCATATTTTGGCGCCAAATTCTGGCTCTCTGCACATATTCGCAGTTTGAAATTACGACTTTTTATACACAACATATTACAAGTACTGAAAGCAGCAGTGAGTCACATTTTCCACAAACTCCCCTGCAGTTTTCAAAATATCCCAAACATCCCACTTTCGAGGCTTGAGCCATATTTTGGAGCAAAATTCAAGCTCTCTGCACGTATTCGCAGTGTGAAATTACGACTTTTTATACCCAACATATACTAAGTACAGAAAGCAGCGTTTTGTCAAATTTGTCCCAAACCCCCCCTGCAGTTTTCAAAATATCCCAAACATCCCAATTTCGAGGACTGAACAATATTTTGGAGCCAAATTCTGGCTCTATGCACTTATTCGCAGTTTGAAATTACGACTTTTTATACCCAACATATGCCAAGTAGTGAAAGCGACGTTTTGTCATATTTGTCCCAAACCTCACTGCAGTTTTCAAAATATCCAAAACATCCCAATTTCGGCCCTTGAGCCATATTTTGGAGCCCAATTCTGGCTCTCGGCACGTATGCGTAGTTTGAAATTACGACTTTTTATACACAACATATGCCAAGTCTTGAAAGCGGCAGTGAGTTACATTTTGCAAAAGTTCCATAGCAGTTTTCGAAATATCCGAAATATCCCAATTTCGACACCTGAGCCATATTTTGGAGCCAAATTCTGGCTCTCTGCACGTATTCGCAGTTTGAAATTACGACTTTTTATACCCAACATATGCCAAGTACTGAAAGTGGCGTTTGGTCACATTTGTCTAAATCCCCCCTGCAGTTTTCAAAATATCCCAAACATCCCAATTTCGAGGCATGAGCCATATTTTGGAGCCAAATTCTGGCTCTCTGCACGTATTCGCAACTTGAATTTATGAATTTATATACCCATCATATGCCATGTACTGAAAGCGGCGTTTGGTCACATTTGTCTCAATCCCCCCTGCAGTTTACAAAATATCCCAAACATCCCAATTTCGAGGCCTGATCCATATTTTGGAGCCAAGTTCTGGCTCTTTGCACGTATTCGCAGTTTGAAATTACGATTTTTTTATACCCAAAATATGCCCAGTACTGAACGCGGCATTTGGTCACATTTGTCCCAAACCCCCCCCTGCAGTTTTCAAAATATCCCAAACATCCCAATTTTGATGCCTGAGCCATATTTTGGAGCAAAATTCTTGCTCTATGCACTTATTCGCGGTTTGAAATTACGACATTTTATACCCAACATATGCCAAGTCTTGAAAGCGGCAGTGAGTCCTATTTCGCACAAAGTCCCCTGCAGTTTTCGAAATATCCCAAATATCCCAATTTCGAGGCCTGAGCCATATTTTGGAGCCAAATTCTGGCTCTCTGAACGTATTCGCAGTTTGAAATTACGACTTTTTTATACCCAACATATGCCCAGTACTGAACGCGGCGTTTGGTCACATTTGTCCCAAACCCCCCTGCAGTTTTCAAAATATCCCAAACATCCCAATTTCGTGGCCTGAGTCATATTTTGGAGCAAAATTCATGCTCTATGCACGTATTCGCAGTTTGAAATTACGACTTTTTATACCCAACATATGCCAAGTACTGAAAGCAGCAGTGAGTCACATTTTGCACAAACTTCCCTGGAGTTTTCAAAATATCCCAAACATCCCAATTTCGAGGACAGAGCAATATTTTTGAGCCAAATTCTGGCTCTATGCACCTATTCGCAGTTTAAAATTACCTTTTTATACCCAACATATGCCAAGTCATGAAAGCGGCAGTGAGTCAAATTTTGAACAAACTCCCGTGCAGTTTTCGAAATATCCCAAATATCCCAATTTCGAGGCGTGAGCAATATTTGGAGCCAAATTCTGGCTCTATGCACGTATTCGCAAATTGAAATTACCACTTTTTTATACCCAACATATGCCAAGTACTGAAAGAGCCGTTTGGTCACATTTGTCTCAATCCCCCCTGCAGTTTTCAAAATATCCCAAACATCACAATTTCGAGGCCTGAGCCATATTTTGGAGCCAAATTCTGGCTCTCTGCACGTATTCGCAGTTTGAAATTACGACTTTTTTATACCCAACATATACCAAGTACAGAAAGCGGCGTTTGGTCACATTTGTCGCAAACCCCCCCTGCAGTTTTCAAAATATCCCAAACATCCCAATTTCGAGGCCTGAGCCATATTTTAGAGCTAAATTCTGGCTCTATGCACGTATTCGCGGTTTGAAATTACGACATTTTATACGCAACATATGCCAAGTCCTGAAAGTGGCAGTGTGTCACATTTCACACAAACTCCCCTGCAGTTTACAAAATATCCCAAATATCCCAATTTTGAGGCCTGATCCATAAGTTGGAGCCAAATTCTGGCTCTCTGCACGTATTCTCAGTTTGAAATTATGACTTTATATACCCAACATATGCCAAGTACTGAAAGCGACGTTTGGTCATATTTGTCCCAAAACCTCACTGCAGTTTTCAAAATATCTCAAACATCCTAATTTCGACGCCTGAGCCATATTTTGGGGCCAAATTCTGGCTCTCTGCACGTATTCGCAGTTTGAAATTACGACTTTATTCAAACATATGCCAAGTCCTGAAAGAGGCAGTGAGTCACGTTTTGCACAAACTCCCTTGCAGTTTTCGAAATATCCCAAATTTCCAATTTCGACACCTGAGCCATATTTTGGAGCCAAATTCTGGCTCTCTGCACGTATTCGCAGTTTGAAATTACGAATTTTTTATACCCAACATATACCAAGTACTGATAGCGGCGTTTGGTCAAATTTGTCCCAAACCCCCCCTGCAGTTTTCAAAAGATCCAAAACATCCCAATTTCGAGGACTGAGCAATATTTTGGAGCCAAATTCTGGCTCTATGCACGTATTCGCAGTATGAAATTACGACTTTTTATACCCAACATATGCCAAGAACTGAAAGCAGCAGTGAGTCACATTTTGCACAAACTCCCCTGCAGTTTTCAAAATATCCCAAACATCCCACTTTCGAGGCTTGAGTCATATTTTGGAGCAAAATTCAAGCTCTCTGCACGTATTCGCTGTGTGAAATTACGACTTTTTATACCCAACATATACCAAGTACTGAAAGCGACGTTTGGTCATATTTGTCCCAAACCTCACTGCAGTTTTCAAAATATCCAAAACATCCCAATTTCGGCGCCTGAGCCATATTTTGGAGCCAAATTTTGGAGCCAAATTCTGGCTCTCTGCACGTATTCGTAGTTAGAAATTACGACTTTTTATACCCAACATATGCCAAGTCTTGAAAGCGGCAGTGAGTCACATTTTGCACAAGTTCCCTTGCAGTTTTCGAAATATCCGAAATATCCCAATTTCGACACCTGAGCCATATTTTGGAGCCAAATTCTGGCTCTCTGCACGTATTCGCAGTTTGAAATAACGATTTTTATACCCAACATATGCCAAGTCCTGATAGCGGCAGTGAGTCACATTTTGCACAAACTCCCCTGCAGTTTTCGAAATATCCTAAATATTGCAATTTCGAGGCCTGAGCCATATTTTGGAGCCAAATTCTGGCTCTCTGCAGGTATTTGCAGTTTGAAATTACGAATTTTTTATACCCAACATATGCCAAGTACTGAATGCGGCATTTGGTTACATTTGTCCCAAACCTCCCTGCAGTTTTCAAAATATCCCTAACAACACAATATCGAAGCCTGAGCCACATTTTGGAGCTAAATTCTGGCTCTCTGCACGTATTCGCAGTTTGAAATTTCGACTTTATTCAAACATATGCCAAGTCCTGAAAGAGGCAGTGAGTCACGTTTTGCACAAGTTCCCTTGCAGTTTTCGAAATATCCGAAATATCCCAATTTCGACACCTGAGCCATATTTTGGAGCCAAATTCTGGCTCTCTGCACGTATTCGCAGTTTGAAATAACGATTTTTATACCCAACATATGCCAAGTCCTGAAAGCAGCAGTGAATCACATTTAGCACAAACTCCCCTGCAGTTTTCGAAATATCCCAAATATCCTAATTTCGACGCCTGAGCCATATTTTGGATCCAAATTCAAGCTCTCTGCACGTATTCGCAGTTTGAAATTACGACTTTTTATACCCAACATATGCCAAGTTCTGAAAGCGGCGTTTGGTCATATATGTCCCAAACCCCCCTGCAGTTTTCAAAATATCCCAAACATCCCAATTTCGAGGACTGAGCAAAATTTTGGAGCCAAATTCTGGCTCTATGCACGTATTCCCAGTTTGAAATTACGACTTTTTATACCCAACAAATGCCAAGTCCTGAAAGCGGCAGTGAGTCACATTTTGCACAAACTCCCCTGCAGTTTTCGAAATATCCTAAATATCGCAATTTCGAGGCCTGAGCCATATTTTAGAGCCAAATTCTGGCTCTCTGCAGGTATTCGCAGTTTGAAATTACGAATTTTTTATAACCAACATATGCCAAGTACTGAATGCGACGTTTGGTTACATTTGTCCCAAACCTCCCTGCAGTTTTCAAAATATCCCAAACAACACAATATCGAGGCCTGAGCCACATGTTGGAGCCAAATTCTAGCTCTATGCACGTATTCGCGGTTTGAAATTACGAGATTTTATACCCAACATATGCCGTGTCCTGAAAGCGGCAGTGAGTCACATTTCGCACAAACAGCACTGCAGTTTTCAAAATATCCCAAATATCCCAATTTCGAGGCCTGAGCAATATTATGGAGCCAAATTCTGGCTCTATGCACGTATTCGCGGTTTGAAATTACGACATTTTATACGCAACATATGCCAAGTCCTGAAAGTGGCAGTGTGTCACATTTCACACAAACTCCCCTGCAGTTTACAAAATATCCCAAATATCCCAATTTTGAGGCCTGATCCATAAGTTGGAGCCAAATTCTGGCTCTCTGCACGTATTCTCAGTTTGAAATTATGACTTTATATACCCAACATATGCCAAGTACTGAAAGCGACGTTTGGTCATATTTGTCCCAAAACCTCACTGCAGTTTTCAAAATATCTCAAACATCCTAATTTCGACGCCTGAGCCATATTTTGGGGCCAAATTCTGGCTCTCTGCACGTATTCGCAGTTTGAAATTACGACTTTATTCAAACATATGCCAAGTCCTGAAAGAGGCAGTGAGTCACGTTTTGCACAAACTCCCTTGCAGTTTTCGAAATATCCCAAATTTCCAATTTCGACACCTGAGCCATATTTTGGAGCCAAATTCTGGCTCTCTGCACGTATTCTCAGATTGAAATTACCACTATTTTATACCCTACATATGCCAGGGACTGAAAGCGGCGTTTGGTCACATTTGTCTCAATCCCCCCTGCAGTTTTCAAAATATCCCAAACATCCCAATTTCGAGGCCTGAACCATATTTTGGAGCCAAATTCTGGCTCTCTGCTCGTATTCGCAGTTTGAAATTACGAATTTTTATACCCAACATATGCCAAGAACTGAAAGCAGCAGTGAGTCACATTTTGCACAAACTCCCCTGCAGTTTTCAAAATACTCCAAAGATCCTACTTTCGAGGCTTGAGCCATATTTTGGAGCAAAATTCAAGCTCTCTGCACGTTTTCGCAGTTTGAAATTACGACTTTTTATACACAACATTTGCCAAGTTCTGAAAGCGGCGTTTGGTCATATTTGTCCCAAACCCTCCTGCAGTTTTCAAAATATCCCAAACATCCCAATTTCGAGGACTGAGCAATATTTTGGAGCCAAATTCTGGCTCTGTGCACGTATTCGCAGTTTGAAATTACGACTTTTATACATAACATATGCCAAGTCCTAAAAGCGGCAGTGAGTCACATTTCGCACAAACTCCCCTGCAGTTTTCGAAATATCCCAAATATCCCAATTTTGAGGCCTGATCCATATTTTGGAGCCAAATTCTGGCTCTCTGCACGTATTCGCAGTTTGAAATAACGATTTTTATTCCCAACATATGCCAAGTCCTGAAAGCGGCAGTGAGTCACATTTTGCACAAACTCCCCTGCAGTTTTCGAAATATCCTAAATATTGCAATTTCGAGGCCTGAGCCATATTTTGGAGCCAAATTCTGGCTCTCTGCAGGTATTTGCAGTTTGAAATTACGAATTTTTTATACCCAACATATGCCAAGTACTGAATGCGGCATTTGGTTACATTTGTCCCAAACCTCCCTGCAGTTTTCAAAATATCCCAAACAACACAATATCGAGGCCTGAGCCACATTTTGGAGCCAAATTCTGGCTCTCTGCACGTATTCGCAGTTTGAAATTTCGACTTTATTCAAACATATGCCAAGTCCTGAAAGAGGCAGTGAGTCACGTTTTGCACAAGTTCCCTTGCAGTTTTCGAAATCTCCGAAATATCCCAATTTCGACACCTGAGCCATATTTTGGAGCCAAATTCTGGCTCTCTGCACGTATTCGCAGTTTGAAATAACGATTTTTATACCCAACATATGCCAAGTCCTGAAAGCAGCAGTGAATCACATTTAGCACAAACTCCCCTGCAGTTTTCGAAATATCCCAAATATCCTAATTTCGACGCCTGAGCCATATTTTGGATCCAAATTCAAGCTCTCTGCACGTATTCGCAGTTTGAAATTACGACTTTTTATACCCAACATATGCCAAGTTCTGAAAGCGGCGTTTGGTCATATATGTCCCAAACCCCTCTGCAGTTTTCAAAATATTCCAAACATCCCAATTTCGAGGACTGAGCAAAATTTTGGAGCCAAATTCTGGCTCTATGCACGTATTCCCAGTTTGAAATTACGACTTTTTATACCCAACATATGCCGTGTCCTGAAAGCGGCAGTGAGTCACATTTCGCACAAACAGCACTGCAGTTTTCAAAATATCCCAAATATCCCAATTTCGAGGCCTGAGCAATATTATGGAGCCAAATTCTGGCTCTATGCACGTATTCGCGGTTAGAAATTACGACATTTTATACGCAACATATGCCAAGTCCTGAAAGCGACGTTTGGTCATATTTGTCCCAAAACCTCACTGCAGTTTTCAAAATATCTCAAACATCCCAATTTCGACGCCTGAGCCATATTTTGGAGCCAAATTCTGGCTCTCTGCACGTATTCGCAGTTTGAAATTACGACTTTATTCAAACATATGCCAAGTCCTGAAAGAGGCAGTGAGTCACGTTTTGCACAAACTCCCTTGCAGTTTTCGAAATATCCCAAATATCCCAATTTCGACACCTGAGCCACATTTTGGAGCCAAATTCTGGCTCTCTGCACGTATTCTCAGATTGAAATTACCACTATTTTATACCCTACATATGCCAGGGACTGAAAGCGGCGTTTGGTCACATTTGTCTCAATCCCCCCTGCAGTTTTCAAAATATCCCAAACATCCCAATTTCGAGGCCTGAACCATATTTTGGAGCCAAATTCTGGCTCTCTGCTCGTATTCGCAGTTTGAAATTACGACTTTTTTATACCCAACATATTCCAAGTACTGAAAGCGGCGTTTGGTCAAATTTGTCCCAAACCCCCCCTGCAGTTTTCAAAAGATCCCAAACATCCCAATTTCGAGGACTGAGCAATATTTTAGAGCCAAATTCTGGCTCTATGCACGTATTCGCAGTTTGAAATTACGACTTTTTATACCCAACATATGCCAAGAACTGAAAGCAGCATTTAGTCACATTTTGCACAAACTCCCCTGCAGTTTTCAAAATATCCCAAATATCCCAATTTCGACGCCTGAGCCATATTTTGGCGCCAAATTCTGGCTCTCTGCACATATTCGCAGTTTGAAATTACGACTTTTTATACACAACATATTACAAGTACTGAAAGCAGCAGTGAGTCACATTTTCCACAAACTCCCCTGCAGTTTTCAAAATATCCCAAACATCCCACTTTCGAGGCTTGAGCCATATTTTGGAGCAAAATTCAAGCTCTCTGCACGTATTCGCAGTGTGAAATTACGACTTTTTATACCCAACATATACTAAGTACAGAAAGCAGCGTTTTGTCAAATTTGTCCCAAACCCCCCCTGCAGTTTTCAAAATATCCCAAACATCCCAATTTCGAGGACTGAACAATATTTTGGAGCCAAATTCTGGCTCTATGCACTTATTCGCAGTTTGAAATTACGACTTTTTATACCCAACATATGCCAAGTAGTGAAAGCGACGTTTTGTCATATTTGTCCCAAACCTCACTGCAGTTTTCAAAATATCCAAAACATCCCAATTTCGGCCCTTGAGCCATATTTTGGAGCCCAATTCTGGCTCTCGGCACGTATGCGTAGTTTGAAATTACGACTTTTTATACACAACATATGCCAAGTCTTGAAAGCGGCAGTGAGTTACATTTTGCAAAAGTTCCATAGCAGTTTTCGAAATATCCGAAATATCCCAATTTCGACACCTGAGCCATATTTTGGAGCCAAATTCTGGCTCTCTGCACGTATTCGCAGTTTGAAATTACGACTTTTTATACCCAACATATGCCAAGTACTGAAAGTGGCGTTTGGTCACATTTGTCTAAATCCCCCCTGCAGTTTTCAAAATATCCCAAACATCCCAATTTCGAGGCATGAGCCATATTTTGGAGCCAAATTCTGGCTCTCTGCACGTATTCGCAACTTGAATTTATGAATTTATATACCCATCATATGCCATGTACTGAAAGCGGCGTTTGGTCACATTTGTCTCAATCCCCCCTGCAGTTTACAAAATATCCCAAACATCCCAATTTCGAGGCCTGATCCATATTTTGGAGCCAAGTTCTGGCTCTTTGCACGTATTCGCAGTTTGAAATTACGATTTTTTTATACCCAAAATATGCCCAGTACTGAACGCGGCATTTGGTCACATTTGTCCCAAACCCCCCCCTGCAGTTTTCAAAATATCCCAAACATCCCAATTTTGATGCCTGAGCCATATTTTGGAGCAAAATTCTTGCTCTATGCACTTATTCGCGGTTTGAAATTACGACATTTTATACCCAACATATGCCAAGTCTTGAAAGCGGCAGTGAGTCCTATTTCGCACAAAGTCCCCTGCAGTTTTCGAAATATCCCAAATATCCCAATTTCGAGGCCTGAGCCATATTTTGGAGCCAAATTCTGGCTCTCTGAACGTATTCGCAGTTTGAAATTACGACTTTTTTATACCCAACATATGCCCAGTACTGAACGCGGCGTTTGGTCACATTTGTCCCAAACCCCCCTGCAGTTTTCAAAATATCCCAAACATCCCAATTTCGTGGCCTGAGTCATATTTTGGAGCAAAATTCATGCTCTATGCACGTATTCGCAGTTTGAAATTACGACTTTTTATACCCAACATATGCCAAGTACTGAAAGCAGCAGTGAGTCACATTTTGCACAAACTTCCCTGGAGTTTTCAAAATATCCCAAACATCCCAATTTCGAGGACAGAGCAATATTTTTGAGCCAAATTCTGGCTCTATGCACCTATTCGCAGTTTAAAATTACCTTTTTATACCCA
Source organism: Procambarus clarkii (assembly GCF_040958095.1). Classification (NCBI taxonomy): domain Eukaryota; kingdom Metazoa; phylum Arthropoda; class Malacostraca; order Decapoda; family Cambaridae; genus Procambarus; species Procambarus clarkii. The sequence goes on from NW_027189381.1 coordinate 171,062, forward strand.
ACATATGCCAAGTCATGAAAGCGGCAGTGAGTCAAATTTTGAACAAACTCCCGTGCAGTTTTCGAAATATCCCAAATATCCCAATTTCGAGGCGTGAGCAATATTTGGAGCCAAATTCTGGCTCTCTGCACGTATTCGCAAATTGAAATTACCACTTTTTTATACCCAACATATGCCAAGTACTGAAAGAGCCGTTTGGTCACATTTGTCTCAATCCCCCCTGCAGTTTTCAAAATATCCCAAACATCACAATTTCGAGGCCTGAGCCATATTTTGGAGCCAAATTCTGGCTCTCTGCACGTATTCGCAGTTTGAAATTACGACTTTTTTATACCCAACATATACCAAGTACAGAAAGCGGCGTTTGGTCACATTTGTCGCAAACCCCCCCTGCAGTTTTCAAAATATCCCAAACATCCCAATTTCGAGGCCTGAGCCATATTTTAGAGCTAAATTCTGGCTCTATGCACGTATTCGCGGTTTGAAATTACGACATTTAATATCCAACATATGCCAAGTACTGAAAGCAGCAGTGAGTCACATTTTGCACAAACTCCCCTGCAGTTTTCGAAATATCTCAAATATCCCAATTTCGAGGCCTGAGCAATATTTTGGAGCCAAATTTTGGCTCTCTGCAAGTATACGCAGTTTGATATTACGGCTTTTTATACCCAACATATGCCAAGTACTGAAAGAGGCAGTGAGTCACATTTTGCACAAACTCCCCTGTAGTTTTCAAAATATCCCAAACATCCAACTTTCCAGGCCTGAGCCCGATTTTGGAGCCAAATTCAAGCTCTCTGCACGTATTCGCAGTTTGAAATTACGACTTTTTATACCCAACATATGCCAAGTTCTGAAAGCGGCGTTTGGTCATATTGGTCCCAAACCCCCCTGCAGTTTTCAAAATATCCCAAACATCCCAATTTCGATGCTTGAGCCATATTTTGGAGCCAAATCTGGCTCTATGCACGTATTCGCAGATTGAAATTACGACTTTTTATTCCCAACATATGATAAGTCCTGAAAGCGGCAGTTAGTCACATTTTGAACAAACTCCTCTGCAGTTTTCGAAATATCCCAAATATTCCAATTTCGAGGCATGAGCCATATTTTGGAGCCAAATTCTGGCTCTCTGCACGTATTCGCAGTTTGAAATTACGACTTTTTATACCCAACATATGCCAAGTACTGAAAGCGGCAGTGAGTCACATTTTGCACAAACTCCCCTGCAGTTTTCGAAATATCCCAAATATCCAAATTTTGAGGCCTGATCCATATGTTGGAGCCAAATTCTGGCTCTCTGCACGTATTCTCAGTTTGAAATTATGACTTTATATACCCAACATATGACAAGTACTGCAAGTGGCGTTTGGTCACATTTGTCCCAAACCTCCCTGCAGTTTTCAAAATATCCCAAACATCCCAATTTCGTGGCCTGAGCCATATGTTGGAGCAAAATTCTGACTCTATGCACGTATTCGCGGTTTGAAATTACGACATTTTATACCCAACATATGCCAAGTCTTGAAAGCGGCAGTGAGTCCCATTTCGCACAAACTCCCCTGCAGTTTTTAAAATATCCCAAATATCCCAATTTCGAGGCCTGAGCCATATTTTGGAGCCAAATTCTGGCCCTCTGCACGTATTCGCAGTTTGAAATTACGACTTTATTCAAACATATGCCAAGTCCTGAAAGAGGCAGTGAGTCACGTTTTGCACAAACTCCCTTGCAGTTTTCGAAATATCCCAAATATCCCAATTTCGACACCTGAGCCATATTTTGGAGCCAAATTCTGGCTCTCTGCACGTATTCTCAGTTTGAAATTACCACTATTTTATACCCAACATATGCCAGGTACTGAAAGCGGCGTTTGGTCACATTTGTCTCAATCACCCTGCAGTTTTCAAAATATCCCAAACATCCCAATTTCGAGGCCTGAATCATATTTTGGAGCCAAATTCTGGCTCTATGCACGTATTCGCAGTTTGAAATTACGACATTTTATACCCAACATATGCCAAGTCTTGAAAGCGGCAGTGAGTCACATTTCGCACAAACTCCCCTGCAGTTTTCGAAATATCCCAATTTCGAGGACTGAGCCATCTTTTTGAGCCAAATGCTGGCTCTCTGCACGTATTCGCAGTTTGAAATTACGACTTTTTTATACCCAACATATGCCAAGTACTGAACGCGGCATTTGGTCACATTTGTCCCCCCCCCCCCTGTAGTTTTCAAAATATCCCAAACATCCCAATTTCAAGGCCTGAATCATATTTTGGAGCCAAATTCTCGCTCTATGCACGTATTCGCAGTTTGAAATTACGAATTTTTATACCCAACATATGCCAAGTACTGAAAGCAGCAGTGAGTCACATTTTGCAAAAACTCCCCTGCAGTTTTCAAAATATCCCAAACATCCCACTTTCGAGGCCTGAGCCATATTTTGGAGCCAAATTCTGGCTTTCCGCACGTATTCGCAGTTTGAAATTACGACTTTTTATACCCAACATATGCCAAGTACTGCAAGTGGCGTTTGGTCACATTTGTCCCAAACCTCCCTGCAGTTTTCAAAATATCCCAAACATCCCAATTTCGTGGCCTGAGCCATATGTTGGAGCAAAATTCTGACTCTATGCACGTATTCGCTTTTTGAAATTACGATATTTTATACCCAACATATGCCAAGTCTTGTAAGCGGCAGTGAGTCCCATTTCGCACAAACTCCCCTGCAGTTTTCAAAATATCCCAAATATCCCAATTTCGAGGCCTGAGCAATATTTTGGAGCCAAATTTTGGCTATCTGCAAGTATTCGCAGTTTGATATTACGACTTTTTATACCCAACATATGCCAAGTACTGAAAGCGGCAGTGAGTCACATTTTGCACAAACTCCCCTGGAGTTTTCAAAATATCCCAAACATCCAAATTTCGAGGACAGAGCAATATTTTTGAGCCAAATTCTGGCTCTAAGCACGTATTCGCAGTTTAAAATTACCTTTTTATACCCAACATATGCCAAGTCATAAAAGCGGCAGTGAGTCACATTTCGCACAAACTCCCCTGCAGTTTTGGAAATATCCCAAATATCCCAATTTCGAGGCCTGAGCCATATTTTGGAGCCAAATTCTGGCTCTCTGCACGTATTCGCAGTCTGAAATTACGAATTTTTTATACCCTACATATGCTATGTACTGAACGCGGCGTTTGGTCACATTTGTCCCAAACCCCCCCTGCAGTTTTCAAAATATCCCAAACATCCCAATTTCGAGGCCTGAGCCATATTTTGGAGCCAAATCTGGCTCTATGAACGTATTCGCAGATTGAAATTACGACTTTTTATTCCCAACATATGATAAGTCCTGAAAGCGGCAGTTAGTCACATTTTGAACAAACTTCTCTGCAGTTTTCGAAATATCCCAAATATTCCAATTTCGAGGCATGAGCCATATTTTGGAGCCAAATTCTGGCTCTCTGCACGTATTCGCAGTTTGAAATTACGACTTTTTATACCCAACATATGCCAAGTACTGAAAGCGGCAGTGAGTCACATTTTGCACAAACTCCCCTGCAGTTTTCGAAATATCCCAAATATCCAAATTTTGAGGCCTGATCCATATGTTGGAGCCAAATTCTGGCTCTCTGCACATATTCTCAGTTTGAAATTATGACTTTATATACCCAACATATGCCAAGTACTGAAAGCGACGTTTGGTCATATTTGTCCCAAAACCTCACTGCAGTTTTCAAAATATCTCAAACATCCCAATTTCGACGCCTGATCCATATTTTGGAGCCAAATTCTGGCCCTCTGCACGTATTCGCAGTTTGAAATTACGACTTTATTCAAACATATGCCAAGTCCTGAAAGAGGCAGTGAGTCACGTTTTGCACAAACTCCCTTGCAGTTTTCGAAATATCCCAAATATCCCAATTTCGACACCTGAGCCATATTTTGGAGCCAAATTCTGGCTCTCTGCACGTATTCTCAGTTTGAAATTACCACTATTTTATACCCAACATATGCCAGGTACTGAAATCGGCGTTTGGTCACATTTGTCTCAATCACCCTGCAGTTTTCAAAATATCCCAAACATCCCAATTTCGAGGCCTGATTCATATTTTGGAGCCAAATTCTGGCTCTATGCACGTATTCGCAGTTTGAAATTACGACATTTTATACCCAACATATGCCAAGTCTTGAAAGCGGCAGTGAGTCACATTTCGCACAAACTCCCCTGCAGTTTTCGAAATATCCCAATTTCGAGGACTGAGCCATATTTTGGAGCCAAATGCTGGCTCTCTGCACGTATTCGCAGTTTGAAATTACGACTTTTTTATATCCAACATATGCCAAGTACTGAACGCGGCATTTGGTCACATTTGTCCCCCCCCCCCTGTAGTTTTCAAAATATCCCAAACATCCCTAATTCGAGGCCTAAGCCAAATTTTGGAGCCAAATTCTGGCTCTATGCACGTATTCGTGGTTTGAAATTACGACATTTTATACCCAACATATGCCAAGTCCTGAAAGCGGCAGTGAGTCACATTTCGAACAAACTCCCTTGCAGTTTTCGAAATATCCCAAATATCCCAATTTCGAGGCCTGAGTCATATTTTGGAGCCAAATTCTGGCTCTATGCACGTATTCGCAGTTTGAAATTACGAATTTTTATACCCAACATATGCCAAGTACTGAAAGCAGCAGTGAGTCACATTTTGCAAAAACTCCCCTGCAGTTTTCAAAATATCCCAAACATCCCAATTTCGAGGCCTGAGTCATATTTTGGAGCCAAATTCTGGCTCTCTGCACGTATTCGCAGTCTGAAATTACGAATTTTTTATACCCAACATATGCTATGTACTGATCGCGGCGTTTGGTCACATTTGTCCCAAACCCCCCCTGCAGTTTTCAAAATATCCCAAACATCCCAATTTCGAGGCCTGAGCCATATTTTGGAGCCAAATCTGGCTCTATGAACGTATTCGCAGATTGAAATTACGACTTTTTATTCCCAACATATGATAAGTCCTGAAAGCGGCAGTTAGTCACATTTTGAACAAACTCCTCTGCAGTTTTCGAAATATCTTAAATATTCCAATTTCGAGGCATGAGCCATATTTTGGAGCCAAATTCTGGCTCTCTGCACGTATTCGCAGTTTGAAATTACAACTTTTTATACCCAACATATGCCAAGTACTGAAAGCGGCAGTGAGTCACATGTGTCCCAAACCTCCCTGCTGTTTTCAAAATATCCCAAACATCCCAATTTCGAGGACTGAGCAATATTTTAGAGCCAAATTCGGGCTCTATGCGCGTAGTCGCAGTTTGAAATTCCGCCATTTTATACCCAACATATGCCAAGTCCTGAAAGCGGCAGTTAGTCACATTTTGAACAAACTCCTCTGCAGTTTTCGAAATATCCCAAATATCCCTATTTTGAGGCCTGATCCATATGTTGGAGCCAAATTCTGGCTCTCTGCACGTATTCTCAGTTCGAAATTATGACTTTATATACCTAACATATGCCAAGTACTGAAAACGACGTTTGGTCATATTTGTCCCAAAACCTCACTGCAGTTTTCAAAATATCTCAAACATCCCAATTTCGAGGCCTGAGCCATATTTTGGAGCCAAATTCTGGCTCTCTGCACGTATTCGCAGTTTGAAATTACGACTTTTTATACCCAACATATGCCAAGTACTGAAAGTGGCGTTTGGTCACATTCGTCCCAAACCTCCCTGCAGTTTTCAAAATATCCTAATCATCACAATATCGAGGCCTGAGCCATATTATGGAGCAAAATTCTGGCTCTCTCAACGTATTCGCAGTTTAATATTACGATTTTTATACCCAACATATGCCAAGTACTGAAAACGGCAGTGAGTCACATTTTGCACAAACTGCCCTGCAGTTTTCAAAATATCCCAAACATCCCAATTTCGTGGCCTGAGCCATATTTTGGAGCCAAACTCTGGCTCTCTGCACGTATTCGCAGTTTGAAATTACCACTTTTTTATACCCAACATATGTCATGTACTGAAAGCGGCGTTTGGTCACATTTTGTCTCAATCCCCACTGCAGTTTTCAAAATATCCCAAACATCACAATTTCGAGGACTGAGCCATATTTTGGAACCAAATTCTGGCTCTCTGCACGTATTCGCAGTTTGAAATTACGACTTTTTTATACCCAACATATACCAAGTTCTGAAAGCGGCGTTTGGTCACATTTCTCCCAAACCCCCCCCTGCAGTTTTCAAAATATCCTAAACATCCCAATTTCGAGGCCTGAGCCATATTTTGGAGCCAAATTCTGGCTCTATGCACGTATACGCGGTTTGAAATTACGACATTTTATACCCAACATATGCCAAGTCTTGAAAACGGCAGTGAGTCACATTTCGCACAAACTCCCCTGCAATTTTCGAAATATCCCAAATATCCCAATTTCGAGGCCTGAGCAATATTTTGGAGCCAAATTCTGGCTCTCTGCACGTATTCGCAGTTTTAAATTAGGACTTTTTATACCCAACATATGCCAAGTACTAAAAACGGCAGTGAGTCAAATTTTGCACAAACTCCCCTGCAGTTTTCAAAATATCCCAAATATTCCAATTTCGAGGCCTGAGCCATATTTTGGAGCCAAATTATGGCTCTATGCACGTATTCGCAGTTTTTAATTGCGAATTTTTATACCCAACATATGCCAAGTACTGAAAGCGGCGTTTGGTCACATTGGTCCTAAACCTCCCTGCAGTTGTCAATATATCCCACACATCCCAATTTCGAAGCCTGAGCCATATATTGTAGTTAAATTCTCGCTCTCTGCACGTATTCGCAGTTTGAAATTCCGACATTTTATACCCAACATATGCCAAGTACTGAAAGCGGCGTTTAGTCACATGTGTCCCAAACCTCCCTGCTGTTTTCAAAATATCCCAAACATCCCAATTTCGAGGACTGAGCAATATTTTAGAGCCAAATTCGGGCTCTATGCACGTATTCCTAGTTTGAAATTCCGCCATTTTATACCCAACATATGGCAAGTACTGAAAGTGGCGTTTGGTCACATTTGTCCCAAACCTCCCTGCAGTTTTCAAAATATCCCAATCATCACAATATCGAGGCCTGAGCCATATTATGGAGCAAAATTCTGGCTCTCTCCACGTATTCGCAGTTTAATATTACGATTTTTATGCCCAACATATGCCAAGAACTGAAAACGGCAGTGAGTCACATTTTGCACAAACTCCCCTGCAGTTTTCGAAATATCCCAAACATCCCAATTTCGTGGCCTGAGCCATATTTTCTAGTTAAATTCTGGCTCTCTGCACGTATTCGCAGTTTGAAATTCCGACATTTTATACCCAACATATGCCAAGTACTGAAAGTGGCGTAGGTCACATTTGTCCCAATCCCCCCTGCAGTTTTCAAAATATCCCAAACATCTCAATTTCGTGGCCTGAGCCATATTTTGGAGCCAAATTCTGGCTCTCTGCACGTATTCGCAGTTTGAAATTCCGATATTTTATACCCAACATATGCCAAGTACTGAAAGCGGCGTTTAGTCACATGTGTCCCAAACCTCCCTGCTGTTTTCAAAATATCCCAAACATCCCAATTTCGAGGACTGAGCAATATTTTAGAGCCAAATTCGGGCTCTATGCGCGTAGTCGCAGTTTGAAATTCCGCCATTTTATACCCAACATATGCCAAGTCCTGAAAGCGGCAGTTAGTCACATTTTGAACAAACTCCTCTGCAGTTTTCGAAATATCCCAAATATTCCAATTTCGAGGCATGAGCCATATTTTGGAGCCAAATTCTAGCTCTCTGCACGTATTCGCAGTTTGAAATTACGACTTTTTATACCCAACATATGCGAAGTACTGAAAGCGGCAGTGAGTCACATTTTGCACAAACTCTCCTGCAGTTTTCGAAATATCACAAATATCCCAATTTTGAGGCCTGAGCCATATTTTGGAGCCAAATTCTGGCTCTCTGCACATATTCGCAGCTTGAAATTACCAATTTTTTATACCCAACATATGCCAAGTACAGAAAGCGGCGTTTGGTCACATTCGTCTCAATCCCCCCTGCAGTTTTCAAAATATCCCAAACATCCCAATTTCGAGGCCTGAGCCATATTTTTGAGCCAAGTTCTGGCTCTCTGCACGTATTCGCAGTTTGAAATTACGACTTTTTTATGCCCAACATATACCAAGTACTGAAAGCGGCGTTTGGTCACATTGGTCCTAAACCTCCCTGCAGTTGTCAATATATCCCAAATATTCCAATTTCGAGGCCTGAGCCATATTTTGGAGCCAAATTCTGGCTCTCTGCACGTATTCGCAGTTTGAAATTACGAACTTTTATACATAACATATGCCAATTACTGAAAATGCATTTGGTCACATTTGTCCAAAACCCCCCTGCAGTTTTCAAAATATCCCACACATCCCAATTTCGAGGCCTGAGCCATATTTTGTAGTTAAATTCTGGCTCTCTGCACGTATTCGCAGTTTGAAATTCCGACATTTTATACCCAACATATGCAAAGTACTAAAAGTGGCATTGGTCACATTTGTCCCAATCCCCCCTGCAGTTTTCAAAATATCCCAAACATCTCAATTTCGATGCCTGAGCCATATTTTGGAGCAAAATTCTGGCTCTCTGCACGTATTCGCAGTTTGAAATTCCGACATTTTATACCCAACATATGCCAAGTAATGAAAGCGGCGTTTAGTCACATGTGTCCCAAACCTCCCTGCTGTTTTCAAAATATCCCAAACTTCCCAATTTCGAGGACTGAGCAATATTTTAGAGCCAAATTCTGGCTCTATGCACGTATTCGCAGTTTAAAATTATGACTTTTTATACCCACCATATGCCAAGTCCTGAAAGTGGCAGTGAGTCCCATTTTGCACAAACTCCCATGCAGTTTTCGAAATATCCAAAATATCCCAATTTCGAAGCCTGACCCATATTTTGGAGCCAAATTCTAGCTCTCTGCACGTATTCGCAGTTTGAAATTACGACTTTTTTTTACCCAACATATGTCAAGTACTGAAAGCGGCGTTTGGTCACATTTGTCCCAATCCCCCCCTGCAGTTTTCAAAATATCCCAAACATCCCAATTTCGAGGCCTGAGCCATATTTTAGAGCTAAATTCTGGCTCTATGCACGTATTCGCGGTTTGAAATTACGATATTTTATACCCAACATATGCCAAGTTCTGAGAGCGGCGTTTTGTCATATTGGTCCCAAACCCCCCTGCAGTTTTCAAAATATCCCAAACATCCCAATTTCGTGGCCTGAGCCATATTTTGGAGCCAAATCTGGCTCTATGCACGTATTCGCAGATTGAAATTACGACTTTTTATTCCCAACATATGATAAGTCCTGAAAGTGGCAGTTAGTCACATTTTGAACAAACTCCTCTGCAGTTTTCGAAATATCCTAAATATTCCAATTTCGAGGCATGAGCCTTATTTTGGAGCCAAATTCTGGCTCTCTGCACGTATTCGCGGTTTGATATTACGCCATTTTATACCCAACATATGCTAAGTCCTGAAAGCGGCGTTTGGTCACATTTGTCCCAATCCCCCCTGCAGTTTTCAAAATATCACAAACACCTCAATTTCGAGGCCTGAACCATATTTTGGAGCCAAATTCTGGCTCTCTGCACGTATTAGCAGTTTTAAATTAGGGCTTTTTATACCCAACATATGCCAAGTACTAAAAATGGTAGTGAGTCAAATTTTGCACAAACTACCCTGCAGTTTTCAAAATATATCAAATATTCCAATTTCAAGGCCTGAGCCATATTTTGGAGCCAAATTATGGCTCTATGCACGTATTCGCAGTTTTTAATTACGACTTTTTATACCCAACATATGCCATGTACTGAAAGCGGCGTTTGGTCACATTGGTCCTAAACCTCCCTGCAGTTGTCAATATATCCCACACATCCCAATTTCGAAGCCTGAGCCATATTTTGTAGTTAAATTCTGGCTCTCTGCACGTACTCGCAGTTTGAAATTCCGACATTTTATACCCAACATATGCCAAGTACTGAAAGTGGCGTTGGTTACATTTGTCCCAATCCCCCCTGCAGTTTTCAAAATATCCCAAACATCTCAATTTCGTGGCCTGAGCCATATTTTGGAGCCAAATTCTGGCTCTCTGCACGTATTTGCAGTTAGAAATTCCGACATTTTATACCCAACATATGCCAAGTACTGAAAGCAGCAGTGAGTCACATTTTGCACAAACTCCCCTGCAGTTTTCGAAATATCCCAAACATCCGAATTTCGAGGCCTGAGCCATATTTTGGAGCCAAATTCTGGCTCTCTGCACTTATTCGCAGTTTGAAATTACGAAATTTTTATACCCAATATATGCCAAGTACTGAAAGTGGCGTTTGGTAATATATGTCCCAAACCCCCCCTGCAGTTTTGAAAATATCCCAAACATCCCAATCTCGAGGCCTAAGCCACATTTTGGAGCCAAATTCTGGCTCTATGCACGTATTCGCGGTTTGAAATTACGACATTTTATACCCAACATATGCCAAGTGCTGAAAGTGGCGTTTGGTCACATTTGTCCCAAACCCCCCCTGCAGTTTTCAAAATATCCCAAACATCCCAATTTCGAGGCCTGAGCCATATTTTGGAGCCAAATTCTGGCTCTCTGCACGTATTCGCAGTTTGAAATTACGACTTTATTCAAACATATGCCAAGTCCTGAAAGAGGCAGTGAGTCACGTTTTGCACAAACTCCCTTGCAGTTTTCGAAATATCCCAAATATCCCAATTTCGACACCTGAGCTATATTTTGGAGCCAAATTCTGGCTCTCTGCACGTATTCTCAGATTGAAATTACCACTATTTTATACCCTACATATGCCAGGGACTGAAAGCGGCGTTTGGTCACATTTGTCTCAATCCCCCCTGCAGTTTTCAAAATATCCCAAACATCCCAATTTCGAGGCCTGAACCATATTTTGGAGCCAAATTCTGGCTCTCTGCTCGTATTCGCAGTTTGAAATTACGACTTTTTTATACCCAACATATTCCAAGTACTGAAAGCGGCGTTTGGTCAAATTTGTCCCAAACCCCCCCTGCAGTTTTCAAAAGATCCCAAACATCCCAATTTCGAGGACTGAGCAATATTTTAGAGCCAAATTCTGGCTCTATGCACGTATTCGCAGTTTGAAATTACGACTTTTTATACCCAACATATGCCAAGAACTGAAAGCAGCATTTAGTCACATTTTGCACAAACTCCCCTGCAGTTTTCAAAATATCCCAAATATCCCAATGTCGACGCCTGAGCCATATTTTGGCGCCAAATTCTGGCTCTCTGCACATATTCGCAGTTTGAAATTACGACTTTTTGTACCCAACATATACTAAGTACAGAAAGCAGCGTTTTGTCAAATTTGTCCCAAACCCCCCCTGCAGTTTTCAAAATATCCCAAACATCCCAATTTCGAGGACTGAACAATATTTTGGAGCCAAATTCTGGCTCTATGCACTTATTCGCAGTTTGAAATTACGACTTTTTATACCCAACATATGCCAAGTAGTGATAGCGACGTTTTGTCATATTTGTCCCAAACCTCACTGCAGTTTTCAAAATATCCAAAACATCCCAATTTCGGCCCTTGACCCATATTTTGGAGCCCAATTCTGGCTCTCGGCACGTATGCGTAGTTTGAAATTACGACTTTTTATACACAACATATGCCAAGTCTTGAAAGCGGCAGTGAGTTACATTTTGCAAAAGTTCCCTTGCAGTTTTCGAAATATCCGAAATATCCCAATTTCGACACCTGAGCCATATTTTGGAGCCAAATTCTGGCTCTCTGCACGTATTCGCAGTTTGAAATTACGACTTTTTATACCCAACATATGCCAAGTACTGAAAGTGGCGTTTGGTCACATTTGTCTCAATCCCCCCTGCAGTTTTCAAAATATCCCAAACATCCCAATTTCGAGGCATGAGCCATATTTTGGAGCCAAATTCTGGCTCTCTGCACGTATTCGCAATTTGAATTTATGAATTTATATACCCATCATATGCCATGTACTGAAAGCGGCGTTTGGTCACATTTGTCTCAATCCCCCCTGCAGTTTACAAAATATCCCAAACATTCCAAATTCGAGGCCTGAGCCATATTTTGGAGCCAAGATCTGGCTCTTTGCACGTATTCGCAGTTTGAAATTACGATTTTTTTATACCCAAAATATGCCCAGTACTGAACGCGGCATTTGGTCACATTTGTCCCAAACCCCCCCCTGCAGTTTTCAAAATATCCCAAACATCCCAATTTTGATGCCTGAGCCATATTTTGGAGCAAAATTCTTGCTCTATGCACGTATTCGCGGTTTGAAATTACGACATTTTATACCCAACATATGCCAAGTCTTGAAAGTGGCACTGAGTCCTATTTCGCACAAAGTCCCCTGCAGTTTTCGAAATATCCCAAATATCCCAATTTCGAGGCCTGAGCCATATTTTGGAGCCAAATTCTGGCTCTCTGAACGTATTCGCAGTTTGAAATTACGACTTTTTTATACCCAACATATGCCCAGTACTGAACGCGGCGTTTGGTCACATTTGTCCCAAACCCCCCTGCAGTTTTCAAAATATCCCAAACATCTCAATTTCGTGGCCTGAGTCATATTTTGGAGCAAAATTCAGGCTCTATGCACGTATTCGCAGTTTGAAATTACGACTTTTTATACCCAACATATGCCAAGTACTGAAAGCAGCAGTGAGTCACAATTTGCACAAACACCCCTGGAGTTTACAAAATATCCCAAATATCCCAATTTCGAGGACAGAGCAATATTTTTGAGCCAAATTCTGGCTCTATGCACCTATTCGCAGTTTAAAATTACCTTTTTATACCCAACATATGCCAAGTCATGAAAGCGGCAGTGAGTCAAATTTTGCACAAACTCCCGTGCAGTTTTCGAAATATCCCAAATATCCCAATTTCGAGGCGTGAGCAATATTTGGAGCCAAATTCTGGCTCTCTGCACGTATTCGCAAATTGAAATTACCACTTTTTTATACCCAACATATGCCAAGTACTGAAAGCGCCGTTTGGTCACATTTGTCTCAATCCCCCCTGCAGTTTTCAAAATATCCCAAACATCACAATTTCGAGGCCTGAGTCACATTTTGGAGCCAAATTCTGGCTCTCTGCACGTATTCGCAGTTTGAAATTACGACTTTTTTATACCCAACATATACCAAGTACAGAAAGCGGCGTTTGGTCACATTTGTCGCAAACCCCCCCTACAGTTTTCAAAATATCCCAAACATCCCAATTTCGAGGCCTGAGCCATATTTTAGAGCTAAATTCTGCCTCTATGCACGTATTCGCGGTTTGAAATTACGACATTTAATATCCAACATATGCCAAGTACTGAAAGCAGCAGTGAGTCACATTTTGCACAAACTCCCCTGCAGTTTTCGAAATATCTCAAATATCCCAATTTCGAGGCCTGAGCAATATTTTGGAGCCAAATTTTGGCTCTCTGCAAGTATACGCAGTTTGATATTACGGCTTTTTATACCCAACATATGCCAAGTACTGAAAGCGGCAGTGAGTCACATTTTGCACAAACTCCCCTGTAGTTTTCAAAATATCCCAAACATCCAACTTTCCAGGCCTGAGCCATATTTTGGAACCAAATTCAAGCTCTCTGCACGTATTCGCAGTTTGAAATTACGACTTTTTATACCCAACATATGCCAAGTTCTGAAAGCGGCGTTTGGTCATATTGGTCCGAAACCCCCCTGCAGTTTTCAAAATATCCCAAACATCCCAATTTCGATGCTTGAGCCATATTTTGGAGCCAAATCTGGCTCTATGCACGTATTCGCAGATTGAAATTACGACTTTTTATTCCCAACATATGATAAGTCCTGAAAGCGGCAGTGAGTCACATTTTGCACAAACTCCCCTGTAGTTTTCAAAATATCCCAAACATCCAACTTTCCAGGCCTGAGCCATATTTTGGAGCCAAATTCAAGCTCTCTGCACGTATTCTCAGTTTGAAATTATGACTTTATATACCCAACATATGCCAAGTACTGCAAGTGGCGTTTGGTCACATTTGTCCCAAACCTCCCTGCAGTTTTCAAAATATCCCAAACATCCCAATTTCGACACCTGAGCCATATTTTGGAGCCAAATTCTGGCTCTCTGCACGTATTCTCAGTTTGAAATTACCACTATTTTATACCCAACATATGCCAGGTACTGAAAGCGGCGTTTGGTCACATTTGTCTCAATCACCCTGCAGTTTTCAAAATATCCCAAACATCCCAATTTCGAGGCCTGAATCATATTTTGGAGCCAAATTCTGGCTCTATGCACGTATTCGCAGTTTGAAATTACGACATTTTATACCCAACATATGCCAAGTCTTGAAAGCGGCAGTGAGTCACATTTCGCACAAACTCCCCTGCAGTTTTCGAAATATCCCAATTTCGAGGACTGAGCCATCTTTTTGAGCCAAATGCTGGCTCTCTGCACGTATTCGCAGTTTGAAATTACGACTTTTTTATACCCAACATATGCCAAGTACTGAACGCGGCATTTGGTCACATTTGTCCCCCCCCCCCTGTAGTTTTCAAAATATCCCAAACATCCCTATTTGGAGGCCTAAGCCAAATTTTGGAGCCAAATTCTGGCTCTATGCACGTATTCGCAGTTTGAAATTACGAATTTTTATACCCAACATATGCCAAGTACTGAAAGCAGCAGTGAGTCACATTTTGCAAAAACTCCCCTGCAGTTTTCAAAATATCCCAAACATCCCACTTTCGAGGCCTGAGCCATATTTTGGAGCCAAATTCTGGTTTTCCGCACGTATTCGCAGTTTGAAATTACGACTTTTTATACCCAACATATGCCAAGTACTGCAAGTGGCGTTTGGTCACATTTGTCCCAAACCTCCCTGCAGTTTTCAAAATATCCCAAACATCCCAATTTCGTGGCCTGAGCCATATGTTGGAGCAAAATTCTGACTCTATGCACGTATTCGCGGTTTGAAATTACGACATTTTATACCCAACATATGCCAAGTCTTGTAAGCGGCAGTGAGTCCCATTTCGCTCAAACTCCCCTGCAGTTTTCAAAATATCCCAAATATCCCAATTTCGAGGCCTGAGCAATATTTTGGAGCCAAATTTTGGCTATCTGCAAGTATTCGCAGTTTGATATTACGACTTTTTATACCCAACATATGCCAAGTACTGAAAGCGGCAGTGAGTCACATTTTGCACAAACTCCCCTGGAGTTTTCAAAATATCCCAAACATCCCAATTTCGAGGACAGAGCAATATTTTTGAGCCAAATTCTGGCTCTATGCACGTATTCGCAGTTTAAAATTACCTTTTTATACCCAACATATGCCAAGTCATAAAAGCGGCAGTGAGTCACATTTCGCACAAACTCCCCTGCAGTTTTCGAAATATCCCAAATATCCCAATTTCGAGGCCTGAGCCATATTTTGGAGCCAAATCTGGCTCTATGAACGTATTCGCAGATTGAAATTACGACTTTTTATTCCCAACATATGATAAGTCCTGAAAGCGGCAATTAGTCACATTTTGAACAAACTCCTCTGCAGTTTTCGAAATATCCCAAATATTCCAATTTCGAGGCA
This sequence comes from Procambarus clarkii, assembly GCF_040958095.1. Classification (NCBI taxonomy): domain Eukaryota; kingdom Metazoa; phylum Arthropoda; class Malacostraca; order Decapoda; family Cambaridae; genus Procambarus; species Procambarus clarkii. The sequence continues at coordinate 186,757 of NW_027189381.1, forward strand.
TGAGCCATATTTTGGAGCCAAATTCTGGCTCTCTGCACGTATTCGCAGTTTGAAATTACGACTTTTTATACCCAACATATGCCAAGTACTGAAAGCGGCAGTGAGTCACATTTTGCACAAACTCCCCTGCAGTTTTCGAAATATCCCAAATATCCAAATTTTGAGGCCTGATCCATATGTTGGAGCCAAATTCTGGCTCTCTGCACGTATTCTCAGTTTGAAATTATGACTTTATATACCCAACATATGCCAAGTACTGAAAGCGACGTTTGGTCATATTTGTCCCAAAACCTCACTGCAGTTTTCAAAATATCTCAAACATCCCAATTTCGACGCCTGAGCCATATTTTGGAGCCAAATTCTGGCCCTCTGCACGTATTCGCAGTTTGAAATTACGACTTTATTCAAACATATGCCAAATCCTGAAAGAGGCAGTGAGTCACGTTTTGCACAAACTCCCTTGCAGTTTTCGAAATATCCCAAATATCCCAATTTCGACACCTGAGCCATATTTTGGAGCCAAATTCTGGCTCTCTGCACGTATTCTCAGTTTGAAATTACCACTATTTTATACCCAACATATGCCAGGTACTGAAATCGGCGTTTGGTCACATTTGTCTCAATCACCCTGCAGTTTTCAAAATATCCCAAACATCCCAATTTCGAGGCCTGAGTCATATTTTGGAGCCAAATTCTGGCTCTATGCACGTATTCGCAGTTTGAAATTACGACATTTTATACCCAACATATGCCAAGTCTTGAAAGCGGCAATGAGTCACATTTCGCACAAACTCCCCTGCAGTTTTCGAAATATCCCAATTTCGAGGACTGAGCCATATTTTGGAGCCAAATGCTGGCTCTCTGCACGTATTCGCAGTTTGAAATTACGACTTTTTTATATCCAACATATGCCAAGTACTGAACGCGGCATTTGGTCACATTTGTCCCCCCCCCCCCCCTGTAGTTTTCAAAATATCCCAAACATCCCTAATTCGAGGCCTAAGCCAAATTTTGGAGCCAAATTCTGGCTCTATGCACGTATTCGTGGTTTGAAATTACGACATTTTATACCCAACATATGCCAAGTCCTGAAAGCGGCAGTGAGTCACATTTCGAACAAACTCCCTTGCAGTTTTCGAAATATCCCAAATATCCCAATTTCGAGGCCTGAGTCATATTTTGGAGCCAAATTCTGGCTCTATGCACGTATTCGCAGTTTGAAATTACGAATTTTTATACCCAACATATGCCAAGTACTGAAAGCAGCAGTGAGTCACATTTTGCAAAAACTCCCCTGCAGTTTTCAAAATATCCCAAACATCTCAATTTCGAGGCCTGAGCCATATTTTGGAGCCAAATCTGGCTCTATGAACGTATTCGCAGATTGAAATTACGACTTTTTATTCCCAACATATGCCAAGTACTGAAAGTGGCGTTTGGTCACATTCGTCCCAAACCTCCCTGCAGTTTTCAAAATATCCCAATCATCACAATATCGAGGCCTGAGCCATATTATGGAGCAAAATTCTGGCTCTCTCCACGTATTCGCAGTTTAATATTACGATTTTTATACCCAACATATGCCAAGTACTGAAAACGGCAGTGAGTCACATTTTGCACAAACTCCCCTGCAGTTTTCAAAATATCCCAAACATCCCAATTTCGTGGCCTGAGCCATATTTTGGAGCCAAACTCTGGCTCTCTGCACGTATTCGCAGTTTGAAATTACGACTTTTTTATACCCAATATATGCAAAGTACTGAAAGCAGCGTTTGGTAACCTTTGTCCCAAACCCCCCCTGCAGTTTTCAAAATATCCCAAACATCCCAATTTCGAGGCCTGAGAAATATTTTGGAGCCAAATTCTGGCTCTATGCACGTATTCGCGGTTTGATATTACGCCATTTTATACCCATCATATGCCAAGTCCTGAAAGCGGCAGTGAGTCACATTTCGCACAAACTCCCCTGCAGTTTTCGAAATATCCCAAATATCCCAATTTCGAGGCCTGAGCAATATTTTGGAGCCAAATTTTGGCTCTCTGCACGTATTCGCAGTTTGAAATTACCACTTTTTTATACCCAACATATGCCATGTACTGAAAGCGGCGTTTGGTCACATTTGTCTCAATCCCCACTGCAGTTTTCAAAATAACCCAAACATCACAATTTCGAGGACTGAGCCATATTTTGGAACCAAATTCTGGCTCTCTGCACGTATTCGCAGTTTGAAATTACGACTTTTTTATACCCAACATATACCAAGTACTGAAAGCGGCGTTTGGTCACATTTCTCCCAAACCCCCCCTGCAGTTTTCAAAATATCCTAAACATCCCAATTTCGAGGCCTGAGCCATATTTTGGAGCCAAATTCTGGCTCTATGCACGTATACGCGGTTTGAAATTACGACATTTTATACCCAACATATGCCAAGTCTTGAAAACGGCAGTGAGTCACATTTCGCACAAACTCCCCTGCAATTTTCGAAATATCCCAAATATCCCAATTTCGAAGCCTGAGCCATATTTTGGAGCCAAGTTCTTGCTCTCTACTCGTATTCGCAGTTTGAAATTAGGAATTTTATACCCAACATATACCAAGTACTGAAATCGGCGTTTGGTCACATTTGGCCAAAACCCCCCCTGCAGTTTTCAAAATATCACAAACATCCCAATTTCGAGGCCTGATCCATATTTTGGAGCCAAATTCTGGCTCTCTGCACGTATTCGCAGTTTTAAATTAGGACTTTTTATACCCAACATATGCCAAGTACTAAAAACGGCAGTGAGTCAAATTTTGCACAAACTCCCCTGCAGTTTTCAAAATATCCCAAATATTCCAATTTCGAGGCCTGAGCCATATTTTGGAGCCAAATTATGGCTCTATGCACGTATTCGCAGTTTTTAATTGCGAATTTTTATACCCAACATATGCCAAGTACTGAAAGTGGCGTTTGGTCACATTGGTCCTAAACCTCCCTGCAGTTGTCAATATATCCCACACATCCCAATTTCGAAGCCTGAGCCATATATTGTAGTTAAATTCTCGCTCTCTGCACGTATTCGCAGTTTGAAATTCCGACATTTTATACCCAACATATGCCAAGTACTGAAAGCGGCGTTTAGTCACATGTGTCCCAAACCTCCCTGCTGTTTTCAAAATATCCCAAACATCCCAATTTCGAGGACTGAGCAATATTTTAGAGCCAAATTCGGGCTCTATGCACGTATTCCTAGTTTGAAATTCCGCCATTTTATACCCAACATATGCAAAGTCCTGAAAGCGGCAGTGAGTCACATTTCGCACAAACTCCCCTACAGTTTGTGAAATATCCCAAATATCCCAATTTCGAGGCCTGAGCAATATTTTGGAGCCAAATTCTGGCTCTCTGCACGTATTCGCAGTTTGAAATTACCACTTTTTTATACCCAACATATGCTAAGTACTGAAAGCGGCGTTTGGTCACATTTGTCTCAATCCCCCCCTGCAGTTTTCAAAATATCCCAAACATCACAATTTCGAGGCCTGAACCATATTTTGGAGCCAAATTCTGGCTCTCTGCACGTATTCGCAGTTTGAAATTACGACTTTTTTATACCCAACATATACCAAGTACTGAAAGCGGCGTTTGGTCACATTTGTCCCAAACCCCCCCTGCAGTTTTCAAAATATCCCAAACATTCCAATTTCGAGGCCTGAGCCATATTTTGGAGAAAAATTCTGGCTCTATGCACGTACACGCGGTTTGAAATTACAACATTTTATACCCAACATATGCCAAGTACTGAAAGCGGCGTTTGGTCACATTTGTCCCAAACCCCCCCTCTGCAGTTTACAAAATATCCTAAACATCCCAATTTCGAGGCCTGGGCCATATTTTGGAGCCAAATTCTGGCTCTATGCACGTATTTGCGGTTTGAAATTACGACATTTTTTACCCAACATATGCCAAGCCCTAAAAGCAGCAGTGAGTCACATTTCGCACAAACTCCCCTGCAGTTTTCGAAATATCCCAAATATCCCAATTTCGAGGCCTGAGCCATATTTTGGAGCCAAATTCTGGCTCTCTCCACGTATTCGCAGTTTGAAATTACGACTTTTTATACCCAACATATGGCAAGTACTGAAAGTGGCGTTTGGTCACATTTGTCCCAAACCTCCCTGCAGTTTTCAAAATATCCCAATCATCACAATATCGAGGCCTGAGCCATATTATGGAGCAAAATTCTGGCTCTCTCCACGTATTCGCAGTTTAATATTACGATTTTTATGCCCAACATATACCAAGAACTGAAAACGGCAGTGAGTCACATTTTGCACAAACTCCCCTGCAGTTTTCGAAATATCCCAAACATCCCAATTTCGTGGCCTGAGCCATATTTTCTAGTTAAATTCTGGCTCTCTGCACGTATTCGCAGTTTGAAATTCCGACATTTTATACCCAACATATGCCAAGTACTGAAAGTGGCGTAGGTCACATTTGTCCCAATCCCCCCTGCAGTTTTCAAAATATCCCAAACATCTCAATTTCTTGGCCTGAGCCATATTTTGGAGCCAAATTCTGGCTCTCTGCACGTATTCGCAGTTTGAAATTCCGACATTTTATACCCAACATATGCCAAGTACTGAAAGCGTCGTTTAGTCACATGTGTCCCAAACCTCCCTGCTGTTTTCAAAATATCCCAAACATCCCAATTTCGAGGACTGAGCAATATTTTAGAGCCAAATTCGGGCTCTATGCGCGTAGTCGCAGTTTGAAATTTTGTCATTTTATACCCAACATATGCCAAGTCCTGAAAGAGGCAGTGAGTCACATTTCGCACAAACTCCCCTGCAGTTTTCGAAATATCCCAAATATCCCAATTTCGAGGCCTGAGCAATATTTTGGAGCCAAATTCTGGCTCTCTGCACGTATTCGCAGTTTGAAAATACCACTTTTTTATACCCAACATATGCCAAGTACTGAAAGCGGCGTTTGGTCACATTTGTCTCAATCCTCCCCAGCAGTTTTCAAAATATCCCAAACATCACAATTTCGAGGCCTGAGCCATATTTTGGAGCCAAATTCTGGCTCTCTGCACGTATTCGCAGTTTGAAATTACGACTTTTTTATAACCAACATATACCAAGTACTGAAAGCGGCGTTTGGTCACATTTGTCCCAATCCCCCCTGCAGTTTTCAAAATATAACAAACATCTCAATTTCGAGGCCTGAACCATATTTTAGAGCCAAATTCTGGCTCTCTGCACGTTTTAGCAGTTTTAAATTAGGACTTTTTATACCCAACATATGCCAAGTACTAAAAACGGTAGTGAGTCAAATTTTGCACAAACTCCCCTGCAGTTTTCAAAATATATCAAATATTCCAATTTCAAGGCCTGAGCCATATTTTGGAGCCAAATTTTGGCTCTATGCACGTATTCGCAGTTTTTAATTGCGAATTTTTATACCCAACATATGCCAAGTACTGAAAGTGGCGTTTGGTCACATTGGTCCTAAACCTCCCTGCAGTTGTCAATATATCCCACACATCCCAATTTCGAAGCCTGAGCCATATATTGTAGTTAAATTCTCGCTCTCTGCACGAATTCGCAGTTTGAAATTCCGACATTTTATACCCAACATATGCCAAGTACTGAAAGCGGCGTTTAGTCACATGTGTCCCAAACCTCCCTGCTGTTTTCAAAATATCCCAAACATCACAATTTCGAGGACTGAGCACTATTTTAGAGCCAAATTCGGGCTCTATGCACGTATTCGCAGTGTAAAATTATGATTTTTTATACCCAACATATGCCAAGTCCTGAAAGTGGCAGTGAGTTCCATTTTGCACAAACTCTCATGCAGTTTTCGAAATATCCAAAATATCTCAATTTCGAAGCCTGACTCATATTTTGGAGCCAAATTCTAGCTCTCTGCACGTATTCGCAGTTTGAAATTACGACTTTTTTTTACCCAACATATGCCAAGTACTGAAAGCGGCGTTTGGTCACATTTGTCCCAATCCCCCCCTGCAGTTTTCAAAATATCCCAAACATCCCAATTTCGAGGCCTGAGCCATATTTTAGAGCTAAATTCTGGCTCTATGCACGTATTCGCAGTTTGAAATTACGATATTTTATTCCCAACATATGATAAGTCCTGAAAGCGGCAGTTAGTCACATTTTGAACAAACTCCTCTGCAGTTTTCGAAATATCCCAAATATTCCAATTTCGAGGCATGAGCCATATTTTGGAGCCAAATTCTGGCTCTCTGCACGTATTCGCAGTTTGAAATTACGACTTTTTATACCCAACATATGCGAAGTACTGAAAGCGGCAGTGAGTCACATTTTGCACAAACTCTCCTGCAGTTTTCGAAATATCCCAAATATCCCAATTTTGAGGCCTGAGCCATATTTTGGAGCCAAATTCTGGCTCTCTGCACATATTCGCAGCTTGAAATTACCAATTTTTTATACCCAACATATGCCAAGTTCTGAAAGCGGCGTTTGGTCACATTCGTCTCAATCCCCCCTGCAGTTTTCAAAATATCCCAAACATCCCAATTTCGAGGCCTGAGCCATATTTTTGAGCCAAGTTCTGGCTCTCTGCACGTATTCGCAGTTTGAAATTACGACTTTTTTATGCCCAACATATACCAAGTACTGAAAGCGGCGTTTGGTCACATTGGTCCTAAACCTCCCTGCAGTTGTCAATATATCCCAAATATTCCAATTTCGAGGCCTGAGCCATATTTTGGAGCTAAATTCTGGCTCTCTGCACGTATTCGCAGTTTGAAATTACGAACTTTTATACATAACATATGCCAATTACTGAAAATGCATTTGGTCACATTTGTCCAAAACCCCCCTGCAGTTTTCAAAATATCCCACACATCCCAATTTCGAGGCCTGAGACATATTTTGTAGTTAAATTCTGGCTCTCTGCACGTATTCGCAGTTTGAAATTCCGACATTTTATACCCAACATATGCCAAGTAATGAAAGCGGCGTTTAGTCGCATGTGACCCAAACCTCCCTGCTGTTTTCAAAATATCCCAAACTTCCCAATTTCGAGGACTGAGCAATATTTTAGAGCCAAATTCTGGCTCTATGCACGTATTCGCAGTTTAAAATTATGACTTTTTATACCCAACATATGCCAAGTCCTGAAAGTGGCAGTGAGTCCCATTTTGCACAAACTCCCATGCAGTTTTCGAAATATCCAAAATATCCCAATTTCGAAGCCTGACCCATATTTTGGAGCCAAATTCTAGCTCTCTGCACGTATTCGCAGTTTGAAATTACGACTTTTTTTTACCCAACATATGCCAAGTACTGAAAGCGGCGTTTGGTCACATTTGTCCCAATCCCCCCCTGCAGTTTTCAAAATATCCCAAACATCCCAATTTCGAGGCCTGAGCCATATTTTAGAGCTAAATTCTGGCTCTATGCACGTATTCGCGGTTTGAAATTACGATATTTTATACCCAACATATGCCAAGTTCTGAGAGCGGCGTTTTGTCATATTGGTCCCAAACCCCCCTGCAGTTTTCAAAATATCCCAAACATCCCAATTTCGAGGCCTGAGCCATATTTTGGAGCCAAATCTGGCTCTATGCACGTATTCGCAGATTGAAATTACGACTTTTTATTCCCAACATATGATAAGTCCTGAAAGTGGCAGTTAGTCACATTTTGAACAAACTCCTCTGCAGTTTTCGAAATATCCTAAATATTCCAATTTCGAGGCATGAGCCTTATTTTGGAGCCAAATTCTGGCTCTCTGCACGTATTCGCGGTTTGATATTACGCCATTTTATACCCAACATATGCCAAGTCCTGAAAGCGGCGTTTGGTCACATTTGTCCCAATCCCCCCTGCAGTTTTCAAAATATCACAAACACCTCAATTTCGAGGCCTGAACCATATTTTGGAGCCAAATTCTGGCTCTCTGCACGTATTAGCAGTTTTAAATTAGGGCTTTTTATACCCAACATATGCCAAGTACTAAAAACGGTAGTGAGTCAAATTTTGCACAAACTACCCTGCAGTTTTCAAAATATATCAAATATTCCAATTTCAAGGCCTGAGCCATATTTTGGAGCCAAATTATGGCTCTATGCACGTATTCGCAGTTTTTAATTACGACTTTTTATACCCAACATATGCCATGTACTGAAAGCGGCGTTTGGTCACATTGGTCCTAAACCTCCCTGCAGTTGTCAATATATCCCACACATCCCAATTTCGAAGCCTGAGCCATATTTTGGAGCCAAATTCTGGCTCTCTGCACTTATTCGCAGTGTAAAATTATGACTTTTTATACCCAACATATGCCAAGTCCTGAAAGTGGCAGTGAGTCCCATTTTGAACAAACTCTCATGCAGTTTTCGAAATATCCAAAATATCTCAATTTCGAAGCCTGACCCATATTTTGGAGCCAAATTCTAGCTCTCTGCACGTATTCGCAGTTTGAAATTACGACTTTTTTTTACCCAACATATGCCAAGTACTGAAAGCGGCGTTTGGTCACATTTGTCCCAATCCCCCCCTGCAGTTTTCAAAATATCCCAAACATCCCAATTTCGAGGCCTGAGCCATATTTTAGAGCTAAATTCTGGCTCTATGCACGTATTCGCGGTTTAAAATTACGATATTTTATACCCAACATATGCCAAGTACTGAAAGCAGCAGTGAGTCACATTTTGCACAAACTCCCCTGCAGTTTTCGAAATATCCCAAACATCCGAATTTCGAGGCCTGAGCCATATTTTGGAGCCAAATTCTGGCTCTCTGCACTTATTCGCAGTTTGAAATTACGAAATTTTTATACCCAATATATGCCAAGTACTGAAATTGGCGTTTGGTAATATATGTCCCAAACCCCCCCTGCAGTTTTGAAAATATCCCAAACATCCCAATCTCGAGGCCTAAGCCACATTTTGGAGCCAAATTCTGGCTCTATGCACGTATTCGCGGTTTGAAATTACGACATTTTATACCCAACATATGCCAAGTCCTGAAACCGGCAGTGAGTCACATTTCACACAAACTGCACTGCAGTTTTCGAAATATCCCAAATATCCTAATTTCGAAGCCTGAGCAATATTTGGGAGCCAAATTCTGGCTCTCTGCACGTTTTCGCAGTTTGAAATTACGACTTTTTTATGCCCAACATATGCCAAGTACTGAAAGTGGCGTTTGGTCACATTTGTCCCAAACCCCCCCCTGCAGTTTTCAAAATATCCCAAACATCCCAATTTCGAGGCCTGAGCCATATTTTGGAGCCAAATTCTGGCTCTCTGCACGTATTCGCAGTGTGAAATTACGATATTTTATACTCAACATATGCCAATTACTGAAAGCTGCGTTGGTCACATTTGCCCCCCCCCCCCCTGCAGTTTTCAAAATATCCCAAACATCTCAATTTCGTGGCCTGAGCCATATTTTGGAGCCAAATTCAAGCTCTCTGCACGTATTCGCAGTTTGAAATTACGATTTTTTATACCCAACATATGCCAAGTTCTGAAAGCGGCGTTTAGTCAAATTTGTCCCAAACCCCCTGCAGTTTTCAAAATATCCCAAACATGCTAATTTCGAGGACTGAGCAATATTTTGGAGCCAAATTCTGGTCCTATGCACGTATTCGCAGTTTGAAATTACGACTTTTTATAACCAACATATGTCAAGTCCTGAAAGCGGCAGTGAGTCACATTTTGCATAAACACCCCTGCAGTTTTTGAAATATCCCAAATATCTCAATTTCGAGGCCTGAGCCATATTTTGGATCAAATTCTGACTCTCTTCACGTATTCGCAGTTTGAAATTAGGACTTTTTTATACCCAACATATGCCAAGTACTGAAAGTGGCGTTTGTCACATTTGTCTCAATCCCTCCTGCAGTTTTCAAAATATCCCAAATATCCCAATTTCGAGGCCTGAGCTATAATTTGGAGCCAAATTCTGGGTCTCTGCACGTATTCGCAGTTTGAAATTACGACTTTTTATACCCACAATATGCCAAGTAATGAAAGCGGCGTTTGGTCACATGTGTCCCAAATCTCCCTGCAGTTTTCAAAATATCCCAAACAACCTAATTTCGAGGCCTGAGCCATATTTTGGAGCCAAATTCTGGCTCTCTGCACGTATTCGCAGTTTGAAATTACGACTTTATATACCCAACATATGCCAAGTACTGAAAGCGGCGTATGGTCATATTTGTCCCAAACCTCCCTGCAATTTTCAAAATATCCCAAACATCCTAATTTCGTAGCCTGAGCCATATTTTGGAGCCAAATTCTGGCTCTCTGCACGTATTCACAGTTTGAAATTACGACTTTTTATACCCAACATATGCCAAGTACTGAAAGCAGCAGAGAGTCACATTTTGCACAAACTCCCCTGCAGCTTTCAAAAAATCCCAAATATCTTAATTACGAGGCCTGAGCCATATTTTGGAGCCAAATTCTGGCTCTCTGCACGTATTCGCAGTTTGAAATTACGACTTTTTATACCCAACATATGCCAAGTTCTGAAAGTGGCTTTTGGTCATATTTGTCCCAAACCCTCCTGCAGTTTTCAAATTATCACAAACATCCCAATTTCGAGTACTGAGCAATATTTTGGAGCCAAATTCTGGCTCTATGCACGTATTCGAAGTTTGAAATTACGACTTTTTATACCCAACATATGCCAAGTCCTGAAAGCGGCAGTGAGTCACATTTTGCAGAAACTCCTTTGCAGTTTTCGAAATATCCCAAATATCCCCATTTCGACACCTGAGCCATATGAGTCACATTTTGCGCAAACCCCCCTGCAGTTTTCAAAATATCCCAAACATCCCAATATCGAGGCCTGAGCTATATTTTGGAGCCAAATTCTGGCTCTCTGCACGTATTCGCAGTTTGAAATTACGACTTTTTTATACCCAACATATGCTAAGTCCTGAAAGCGGCAGTTAGTCACATTTTGCAGAAACTCCCCTGCAGTTTTCGAAATATCCCAAATATCCTAATTTCGAGGCCACGAGCCATATTTTGGAGCCAAATTCTGGCTCTCTGCACGTATTCGCAGTTTGAAATTACGACTTTTTATACCCAACATATGCCAAGTACTGAAAGTGGCAGTGAGTCACATTTTGCGCAAACTCCCCTGCAGTTTTCAAAATATCCCAAACATCTCAATTTCGAGGCCTCAGCCATATTTTGTAGCCAAATTCTGGCTCTCAAAATTCGCAGTTTGAAATTACGACTTTTTACACCCAATATATGCCTAGTACTGAAAGCAGCAGTGAGTCACATTTTGCACAAACTCACCTGCAGTTTTTAAAATATCCCAAATATCCCAATTTTGAGGCCTTAGCCATGTTTTGGAGCCAAATTCTGGCTCTTTGCACGTATTCGCAGTTTGAAATTGCGACTATTTTATACCCAACATATGCCAAGTACTGAAAGCGGCGTTTGGTCACATTTGTCCCAATCCTCCCTACAATTTTCTAAATATCCCAAACATCCCAATATCGAGGCCTGAGTCATAATTTGGAGCCAACGTCTGGCTCTCTGCACGTATTCATATTTTAATATTACGATTTTTATACCCAACATATGCCAAGTACTCAAAGCAGCAGTGAGTCACATTTTGCACAAACTCCCCTGCAGTTTTCAAAATATCCCAAATATCCCCATTTCGAGGCCTGAGCCGTATTTTGGAGCCAAATTCTGGCTCTCTGCACGTATTCGCAGTTTGAAATTACGACTTTTTTATACCCAACATATGCCAATGCGTTTGGTCACATTTGTCACAATCCCTCCTGCAGTTTTCAAAATATCCCAAACATCCCAATTTCGAGGCCTGAGCCATATTTTGTAGCCAAATTCTGGCTCTCTGCACGTATTCGCAGTTTGAAATTACGACTTTTTATACCCAACATATGCCAAGTAGTCAAAGCGGCGTTTGGTCACATCTGTCCCAATCCCCCCTGCAGTTTTCAAAATATCCCAAACATCTCAACTTCGAGGCCTGAGCCAGAATTTGGAGCCAAATTCTGGCTCTCTGCACGTATTCATATTTTGATATTACGACTTTTGCGCAAGTTATGCCAAGTACTGAAAGTGGCAGTGAGTCACATTTTGCGCAAACTCCCCTGCAGTTTTCAAAATATCCCAAACATCCCAATTTCGAGGCCTGAGCCATATTTTGTAGCCAAATTCTGGCTCTCTGCACGTATTCGCAGTTTGAAATTACGACTTTTTATACCCAACATATGCCAAGTACTAAAAGCGGCGTTTGGTCACATCTGTCCCAATCCCTCCTGCAGTTTTCAAAATATCCCAAACATCTCAATTTCAAGGCCTGAGCCATATTTTGGAGCCAAATTCTGGATTTCTGCATGTATTCACAGTTTGAAATTACGGTTTTATATACCCAACATATGCCAAGTACTGAAAGCGACGTTTGGTTATATATGTCCCAAACCTCCCTGTAGTTTTCGAAATATCCCAAATATCTCAATTTCAAGGCCTGAGCCATATTTTGGATCCAAATTCTGGCTCTCTGCACGTATTCGCAGTTTGAAATTACGACTTTTTATACCCAATATATGCCTAGTACTGAAAGCAGCAGTGACTCACATTTTGCCCAAACTCCCCTGCAGTTTTCGAAATATCCCAAATATCTCAATTTCGAGGCCTGAGCAATTTTTTGGAGCCAAATTCGGACTCTCTGCACGTGTTCGCAGTTTGAAATTACTACTTTTTATACCCAACATATGCCAAGTTGTGAAAGCGCGTTTGGTCACATGTGTCCCAAATCTCACTGCAGTTTTCAAAATATCCCAAACGTCCTAATTTCGAGGCCTGTGCCATATTTTGGAGCCAAGTTCTAACTCTCTGCACGTATTCGCAGTTTGAAATTACGACTTTTTATACCCAACATATGCCATGTCCTGAAAGCGGCATTGAGTCACATATTGCACAAACTCCCCTGCAGTTTTCGAAATATCTCAAATATCCAAATTTCGACGCCTGAGCCATATTTTGGAGCCAAATTCTTGCTCTCTGCACGTATTCGCAGTTTGAAATTACGACTTTTTACACCCAACATATTCCAGGTACTGAAAGCAGCAGTGAGTCACATTTTGCACAAACTCCCCTGCAGTTTTCAAAATATCCCCAATATCCCAATTTCGAGGCCTGAGTCTTATTTTGGAACCAAATTTTCGCTCTCTGCAAGTATTCGAAGTTTCATATTACGATTTTTATACCCAACATATGCTAAGTACTGAAAGCAGCAGTGAGTCACATTTTGCACAAACTATCCTGCAGTTTTCAAAATATCCCAAACATCCCAATTTCGAGGCCTAAACCATATTTTGGAGCCAAATTCTGGCTCTCTGCACGTATTCGCAGTTTGAAATTACGACTTTTTTATGCCCAACATATGCCAAGTACTGAAAGCGGCGTTTGGTCACATTTGTCCCAAACCCCCAATGCAGTTTTTCAAAATATCCCAAACATCCCAATTTCGAGGCCTGAGACATATTTTGAAGCCAAATTCTGGCTCTCTGCACGTATTCGCAGTTTAAAATTACGACTTTTTTATACCCAACATATGCCAAGTACTGGAAGCGGCGTTTGGTAACATTTGTCCCAAACCCCCTCCCTGCAGTTTTCAAAATACCCCAAACATCCCAATTTCGAGGGCTGAGCCATACTTTGAAGCCATATTCTGGCTCTATGCTCGTATTCGCGGTTTGAAATTACATTTTATACCCAACATATGCCAAGTCCTGAGAGCGGCAGTGAGTCACATTTCGCACAAACTCCCCTGCAGTTTTCAAAATATCCCAATTTCGAGGCCTGAGCCATATTTTGGAGCCAAATTCTGGCTTTCTGCACGTATTCGCAGTTTGAAATTACTACTTTGTTATACCCAACATATGCGAAGTACTGAAAGCGGCATTTTGTCACATTTGTCCCAAACCCCCCTGCAGTTTTCAAAATATCCCAAACATCCCAATTTCGTGGACTGAGGCATATTTTGGAGCCAAATTCTGGCTCTATGCACGTATTCGCAGTTTGAAATTACGACTTTTTATACCCAACATATGCCAAGTCCTGAGAGCGGCATTGAGTCACATTTGGCACAAACTCCCCTGCAGTTTTCAAAATATCCTAAACATCTCAATTTCGAGCCCTGAGCCATATTTTGTAGCAAAATTCTGGCTCTCTGCACGTATTCGCAGTTTGAAATTACGACTTTATATACCCAACAAATGCCAAGTACTGAAAGCGGCGTTTGGTCACATTTGTCCGAAAACTCCCTGCAGTTTTTAAAATAATACAAACATCCCAATTTCGAGGCCTGAGCCATATTTTGGAGCCAAATTCTGTCTCTATGCACGTATTCGCAGATTGAAATTATGACTTTGACAAGTCCTGAAAGCGGCAGTGAGTCACATTTTGAACAAACTTCCCTGCAGTTCTTGAAATATCCCAAATATCCCAATTTCGAGGCCTGAGCCTTATTTTGGAGCCAAATTCTGGCTCTCTGCAAGTATTCGCAGTTTGAAATTACGACTTTTTATGCCCAACATATGCCATGTCCTGAAAGCGGCAGTGAGTAACATTTTGCACAAACTCCCCTGCAGTTTTCAAAATATCCCAAATATCCCAATTTCGAGGCCTTAGCCATGTTTTGGAGCAAAATGATGGCTCTCTGCACGTATTCGCAGTTTGAAATTGCGACTTTTTTATGCCCAACATTTGCCAAGTACTGAAAGCGGCGTTTGGTCACATTTGTCCCAAACCTCCCTGCAGTTTTCTAAATATCCCAAACATCCCAATATCGAGGCCTGAGTCATATTTTGGAGCCAACGTCTGGCTCTCTGCACGTATTCATAATTTGATATTACGACTTTTTATACCCAACATATGCCAAGTAATGAAAGTGGCAGTGAGTCACATGTTGCGCAAACTCCCCTGCAGTTTTCAAAATATCCCAAACATCCCAATTTCGAGGCCTGATTCATATTTTGTAGCCAAATTCTGGCTCTCTGCACGTATTCGCAGTTTGAAATTACGACTTTTTATACCCAACAGATGCCAAGTACAAAAGCGGCATTTGGTCACATCTGTCCCAATCCCCCCTGCAGTTTTCAAAATATCCCAAATATCCCAATTTCGAGACCTGAGCCATATTTTGTAGCCAAATTCTGGCTCTCTGCACGTATTCGCAGTTTGAAATTACGACTTTTTTATACCCAACATATGCCAATGCGTTTGGTCACATTTGTCTCAATCCCCCTGCAGTTTTCAAAATATCCCAAACATGCCAATTTCGAGGCCTGAGCCATATTTTTGAGCCAAATTCTGGCTCTCTGCACGTATTCGCAGTTTGAAATTACGACTTTTTATACGCAACATATGCCAAGTACTAAAAGCGGCGTTTGGTCACATCTGTCCTAATCCCCCCTGCAGTTTTCAAAATATCCCAAACATCTCAATTTCGAGGCCTTAGCCATATTTTGGAGCCAAATTCTAGCTCTATGCACGTATTCGCAATTTGAAATTAAGACTTTTTATACCCAACTTATGCCAAGTACTGAAAGCGACGTTTGGTCATATTTGTCCCAAACCTCCCTGCAGTTTTCAAAATATCCCGAACATCCCAATTTCGAGGCCTGAGCAATATTTTGGAGCCAAATTCTGTCTCTATGCACGTATTCGCAGATTGAATTTATGACTTTTTATACCCAATATATGCCAAGTCCTGAAAGTGGCAGTGAGTCACAATTTGCGCAAACTCCCCTGCAGTTTTCAAAATATCCCAAATATCCCAATTTCGAGGCCTGAGCCATATTTTGGAGCCAAATTCTGGCTCTCTGCACGTATTCGCAGTTTGAAATTACGAATTTTTTATACCCAACATATGCCAATGCGTTTAGTCACATTTGTCTTAATCCCCCTGCAGTTTTCAAAATATCCCAAACATCCCAATTTCGAGGCCTGAGCCATATTTTGTAGCCAAATTCTGGCTCTCTGCACGTATTTCCAGTTTGAAATTACGACTTTTTATACCCAACATATGCCAAGTCCTGAAAGAGGCAGTGAGTCACATTTTGCACAAACTTCCCTGCAGTTTTCGAAATATTCCAAATATCCCTATTTCGAGACCTGAGCCATATTTTGGAGCCAAATTCTGGCTCTCTGCATGTATTCGCAGTTTGAAATTACGAGTTTTGTACCCAACATATGCCAAGTACTGAAAGCAGCAGTGAGTCACATTTTGCACAAACTTTCCTGCTTTTTCAAAATATCCCAAATATCCCAATTTCGAGTACTTAGTCATGTTTTGGAGCTAAATTCTGGCTCTCTGCACGTATTCCCAGTTGGAAATTGCGACTTTTTTATGCCCAACATATGCCAAGTACTGAAAGCGGCGTTTGGTAACATTTGTCCCAAACCTCCCTGCAGTTTTCTAAATATCCCAAACATCTCAATGTCGAGGCCCGAGTCATATTTTGGAGCCAACGTCTGGCTCTCTGCACGTATTCATATTTTGATATTAAGACTTTTTATACCCAACATATGCCAAGTACTGAAAGTGGCAGTGAGTCACATTTTGCGCAAACTCCCCTGCAGTTTTCAAAATATCCCAAAGATCCCAATTTCGAGGCCTGAGCCATATTTTGTAGCCAAATTCTGGCTCTCTGCACGTATTCATATTTTGATATTACGACATTTTATACCCAACATATGCCAAGTACTGAAAGTGGCAGTGAGTCACATTTTGCGCAAACTCCCCTGCAGTTTTCAAAATATCCCAAACATCCCAATTTCGAGGCCTGAGACATATATTGTAGCCAAATTCTGGCTCTTTGCACGTATTCGCAGTTTGAAAATGCGACTTTTTATACCCAACATATGCCAAGTACTAAAAGCGGCGTTTGGTCACATCTGTCCTAATCCCCCCTGCACTTTTCAAAATATCCCAAACATCTCAATTTCAAGGCATGAGCCATATTTTGGAGCCAAATTCTGGCTCTCTGCACGTATTCGCAGTTTGAAATTACGACTTTTTATACCCAACTTATGCCAAGTACTGAAAGCGGCGTTTGGTCACATTTGACCCAAAGCTCCTTGCAGTTTTCAAAATATCCCAAACATGCTAATTTCGAGGCCTGAGCCATATTTTGGAGCCAAATTCTGGCTCTCTGCACGTATTCGCAGTTTGAAATTACGGTGTTATATACCCAACATATGCGAAGTACTGAAAGCGACGTTTGGCCATATTTGTCCCAAACCTCCCTGCAGTTTTCAAAATATCTCGAACATCCCAATTTCGAGGCCTGAGCCATATTTTTGAGCCAAATTCTGTCTCTATGAACGTATTCGCAAATTGAATTTATGACTTTTTATACCCAATATATGCCAAGTCCTGAAAGTGGCAGTGAGTCACATTTTGCACAAACTCCCCTGCAGTTTTCGAAATATCCCAAATATCCCAATTTCGAGGCCTGAGCCATATTTTGGAGCCAAATTCTGGCTCTCTGCACGTATTCGCAGTTTGAAATTACGACTTTTTATACCAATATATGCCTAGTACTGAAAGCAGCAGTGAGTCACATTTTGCACAAACTCCCCTGCAGTTTTTAAAACATCCCAAATATCCCAATTTCGAGGCCTTAGCCATGTTTTGGAGCCAAATTCTGGCTCTTTGCACGTATTCGCAGTTTGAAATTGCGACTTTTTTATACCCAACATATGCCAATGCGTTTGGTCACATTTGTCTCAATCCCCCCTGCAGTTTTCAAAATATCCCAAACATCCCAATTTCGAGGCCTGAGCCATATTTTGGAGCCAAATTCTGGCTCTCTGCACGTATTCACAGTTTGAGATTACGGCTTTGTATACCCAACATATGCCAAGTACTGAAAGTGGCGTTTGGTCATACTTGTCCCAAACCTCCCTGCAGTTTTCAAAATATCCTAAACATCCCAATTTCGAGGCCTGAGCCATATTTTGGAGCAAAATTCTGGCTCTCTGCACGTATTCGCAGTTTGAAAACACGACTTTTCATACCCAACATATGCCAAGTACTGAAAGTGGCAGTGAGTCACAATTTGCGCAAACTCCTCTGCAGTTTTCAAAATATCCCAAACATCCCAATTTCGAGTCCTAGGCCATATTTTGTAGCCAAATTCTGGCTCTCTGCACGTATTCGCAGTTTGAAATTACGACTTTTATACCCAACCTCTTCCAAGTACTGAAAGCAGCAGCGAGTCACATTTTGCACAAACTCCCCTGCTTTTTCAAAATATCCCAAATATCCCAATTTCGAGGCCTTAGTCATGTTTTGGAGCCAAATTCTGGCTCTCTGCACGTATTCGCTGTTTGAAAACACGAATTTTTTATACCCAACATATGCCAAGTACTGAAAGCGGCGTTTGGTCATATTTGTCCCAAACCTCCCTGCAGTTTTCAAAATATCCTAAACATCCCAATTTCGAGGCCTGAGCCATATTTTGGAGCAAAATTCTTGCTCTATGCAAGTATTCGCAGTTTGAAAACACGACTTTTTTATACACAACATATGCCAAGTACTGAAAGCGGCAGTGAGTCACATTTTGCGCAAACTCCCCTGCAGTTTTCGAAATATTCCAAATATCCCAATTTCGAGGCCTGAGCCATATTTTGGAGCAAAATTCTGGCTCTCTGCACGTATTCGCAGTTTGAAGACACGACTTTTTATACCCAACATATGCCAAGTACTGAAAGCAGCATTGAGTCACATTTTGCACAAACTCCCCTGCAGTTTTCAAAATATCCCAAATATCCCAATTTCGAGGCCTGAGTCATATTTTGGAGCCAAATTCTGGCACTCTGCACGTATTCGCAGTTTGAAATTACGACTTTTTTATACCCAACATATGCCAATGCGTTTTGTCACATTTGTCTCCTTACCCCCTGCAGTTTTCAAAATATCCCAAATATCCCAATTTCGAGGCCTGAGCCATATTTTTGAGCCAAATTCTGGCTCTCTGCACGTATTCGCAGTTTGAAAACACGACTTTTTATACCCAACATATGCCAAGTACTGAAAGCAGCAGTGAGTCACATTTTGCACAAACTCCCCTGCAGTTTTCAAAATATACAAAATTTCCCAATTTCGAGGCCTTAGCTATGTTTTAGAGCCAAATTCTGGCTCTCTGCACGTATTCGCAGTTTGAAATTGCGCCTTTTTATGCCCAACATTTGCCAAGTACTGAAAGCGGCGTTTGGTCACATTTGTCCCAAACCTCCCTGCAGTTTTCTAAATATCCCAAACATCCCAATATCGAGGCCTGAGTCATATTTTGGTGCCAACGTCTGGCTCTCTGCACGTATTCATATTTTGATATTACGACTTTTTATACCCAACATATGCCAAGTACTGAAAGTGGCAGTGAGTCACATTTTGCGCAAACTCCCCTGCAGTTTTCAAAATATCCCAAACATCCTAATTTCGAGGCCTCAGCCATATTTTGTAGCCAAATTCTGGCTCTCTGCACGTATTCGCAGTTTGAAAATGCGACTTTTTATACCCAACATATGCCAAGTACTAAAAGCGGCGTTTGGTCACATCTGTCCCAATCCCCTCTGCAGTTTTCAAAATATCCCAAACATCTCAATTTCAAGGCCTGAGCAATATTTTGGAGCCAAATTCTGGCTCTGTGCACGTATTCGCAGTTTGAAATTACGACTTTTTATACCCAACTTATGCCAAGTACTGAAAGCGGCATTTGGTCACATTTGTCCCAAAGCTCCCTGCAGTTTTCAAAATATCCCATACATGCTAATTTCGAGGCCTGAGCCATATTTTGGAGCCAAATTCTGGCTCTGTGCACGTATTCGCAGTTTGAAATTACGACTTTTTATACCCAACTTATGCCAAGTACTGAAAGCGACGTTATCTTGAGGTTATCTTGAGATGATTTCGGGGCTTTTTAGTGTCCCCGCGGCCTGGTCCTCGACCAGGCCACCACCCCCAGGAAGCAGCCCGTGACAGCTGACTAACACTCGGGTACCTATTTTACTGCTAGGTAACAGTTTGGTCATATTTGTCCCAAACCTCCCTGCAGTTTTCAAAATATCCCGAACATCCCAATTTCGAGGCCTGAGCCATATTTTGGAGCAAAATTCTGGCTCTCTGCACGTATTCGCAGTTTGAAATTACGACTTTTTATACCCAACATATGCCAAGTACAAAAGCGGCGTTTGGTCACATCTGTCCCAATCCCCCCTGCAGTTTTCAAAATATCCCAAATATCCCAATTTCGAGACCTGAGCCATATTTTGGAGCCAAATTCTGGCTCTGCACGTATTCACAGTTTGAAATTACGACTTTTTTATACCCAACATATGCCAATGCGTTTGGTCACATTTGTCTCAATCCCCCTGCAGTTTTCAAAATATCCCAAACATGCTAATTTCGAGGCCTGAGCCATATTTTTGAGCCAAATTCTGGCTCTCTGCACGTATTCGCAGTTTGAAATTACGACTTTTTATACGCAACATATGCCAAGTACTAAAAGCGGCGTTTGGTCACATCTGTCCTAATCCCCCCTGCAGTTTTCAAAATATCCCAAACATCTCAATTTCGAGGCCTTAGCCATATTTTGGAGCCAAATTCTAGCTCTATGCACGTATTCGCAATTTGAAATTAAGACTTTTTATACCCAACTTATGCCAAGTACTGAAAGCGACGTTTGGTCATATTTGTCCCAAACCTCCCTGCAGTTTTCAAAATATCCCGAACATCCCAATTTCGAGGCCTGAGCAATATTTTGGAGCCAAATTCTGTCTCTATGCACGTATTCGCAGATTGAATTTATGACTTTTTATACCCAATATATGCCAAGTCCTGAAAGTGGCAGTGAGTCACAATTTGCGCAAACTCCCCTGCAGTTTTCAAAATATCCCAAATATCCCAATTTCGAGGCCTGAGCCATATTTTGGAGCCAAATTCTGGCTCTCTGCACGTATTCGCAGTTTGAAATTACGAATTTTTTATACCCAACATATGCCAATGCGTTTAGTCACATTTGTCTTAATCCCCCTGCAGTTTTCAAAATATCCCAAACATCCCAATTTCGAGGCCTGAGCCATATTTTGTAGCCAAATTCTGGCTCTCTGCACGTATTTCCAGTTTGAAATTACGACTTTTTATACCCAACATATGCCAAGTCCTGAAAGAGGCAGTGAGTCACATTTTGCACAAACTTCCCTGCAGTTTTCGAAATATTCCAAATATCCCTATTTCGAGACCTGAGCCATATTTTGGAGCCAAATTCTGGCTCTCTGCATGTATTCGCAGTTTGAAATTACGAGTTTTATACCCAACATATGCCAAGTCCTGAAAGAGGCAGCGAGTCACATTTTGCACAAACTTTCCTGCTTTTTCAAAATATCCCAAATATCCCAATTTCGAGTACTTAGTCATGTTTTGGAGCTAAATTCTGGCTCTCTGCACGTATTCCCAGTTGGAAATTGCGACTTTTTTATGCCCAACATATGCCAAGTACTGAAAGCGGCGTTTGGTAACATTTGTCCCAAACCTCCCTGCAGTTTTCTAAATATCCCAAACATCTCAATGTCGAGGCCCGAGTCATATTTTGGAGCCAACGTCTGGCTCTCTGCACGTATTCATATTTTGATATTACGACATTTTATACCCAACATATGCCAAGTACTGAAAGTGGCAGTGAGTCACATTTTGCGCAAACTCCCCTGCAGTATTCAAAATATCCCAAACATCCCAATTTCGAGGCCTGAGCCATATTTTTGAGCCAAATTCTGTCTCTATGAACGTATTCGCAAATTGAATTTATGACTTTTTATACCCAATATATGCCAAGTCCTGAAAGTGGCAGTGAGTCACATTTTGCACAAACTCCCCTGCAGTTTTTATAATATCCCAAATATCCCAATTTCGAGGCCTTAGCCATGTTTTGGAGCCAAATTCTGGCTCTTTGCACGTATTCGCAGTTTGAAATTGCGACTTTTTTATACCCAACATATGCCAATGCGTTTGGTCACATTTGTCTCAATCCCCCCTGCAGTTTTCAAAATATCCCAAACATCCCAATTTCGAGGCCTGAGCCATATTTTGGAGCCAAATTCTGGCTCTCTGCACGTATTCACAGTTTGAGATTACGGCTTTGTATACCCAACATATGCCAAGTACTGAAAGCGGCGTTTGGTCATACTTGTCCCAAACCTCCCTGCAGTTTTCAAAATATCCTAAACATCCCAATTTCGAGGCCTGAGCCATATTTTGGAGCAAAATTCTGGCTCTCTGCACGTATTCGCAGTTTGAAAACACGACTTTTTATACCCAACATATGCCAAGTACTGAAAGTGGCAGTGAGTCACAATTTGCGCAAACTCCTCTGCAGTTTTCAAAATATCCCAAACATCCCAATTTCGAGGCCTAGGCCATATTTTGTAGCCAAATTCTGGCTCTCTGCACGTATTCGCAGTTTGAAATTACGACTTTTATACCCAACCTCTTCCAAGTACTGAAAGCAGCAGCGAGTCACATTTTGCACAAACTCCCCTGCAGTTTTCAAAATATCCCAAATATCCCAATTTCGAGGCCTGAGTCATATTTTGGAGCCAAATTCTGGCACTCTGCACGTATTCGCAGTTTGAAATTACGACTTTTTTATACCCAACATATGCCAATGCGTTTTGTCACATTTGTCTCCTTACCCCCTGCAGTTTTCAAAATATCCCAAACATCCCAATTTCGAGGCCTGAGTCATATTTTGGAGCCAACGTCTGGCTCTCTGCACGTATTCATATTTTGATATTACGACTTTTTATATCCAACATATGCCAAGTACTGAAAGTGGCAGTGAGTCACATTTTGCGCAAACTCCCCTGCAGTTTTCAAAATATCCCAAATATCCCAATTTCGAGGCCTGAGCCATATTTTGTAGCCAAATTCTGGCTCTCTGCACGTATTCATATTTTGATATTACGACTTTTTATACCCAACATATGCCAATTACTGAAAGTGGCAGTGAGTCACATTTTGCGCAAACTCCCCTGCAGTTTTCAAAATATCCCAAACATCCCAATTTCGAGGCCTGAGCCATATTTTGTAGCCAAATTCTGGCTCTCTACACGTATTCGCAGTATGAAAATGCGACTTTTTATACCCAACATATGCTAAGTACTAAAAGCGGCGTTTGGTCACATCTGTCCCAATCCCCCCTGCAGTTTTCAAAATATCCCAAACATCTCAATTTCAAGGCCTGAGCCAAATTTTGGAGCCAAATTCCGGCTCTGTGCACGTATTCGCAGTTTGATATTACGACTTTTTATACTCAATATATGCCAAGTCCTGAAAGTGGCAGTGAGTCACATTTTGCACAAACTCCCCTGCAGTTATCGAAATATCCCAAACATCCCAATTTCGAGGCCTGAGCCATATTTTGGAGCCAAATTCTGGCTCTCTGCACGTATTCACAGTTTGAAATTACGGTTTGTATACCCAACATATGCCAAGTACTGAAAGCGGCGTTTGGTCATACTTGTCCCAAACCTCCCTGCAGTTTTCAAAATATCCTAAACATCCCAATTTCGAGGCCTGAGCCATATTTTGGAGAAAAATTCTGGCTCTCTGCACGTATTCGCAGTTTGAAAACACGACTTTTTATACCCAACATATGCCAAGTACTGAAAGCAACAGTGAGTCACATTTTGCACAAACTCCCCTGCAGTTTTCAAAATATCCCAAATATCCCAATTTCGAGGCCTGATCCATATTTTGGAGCCAAATTCTGGCTCTCTGCACGTATTCGCAGTTTGAAATTACGACTTTTTTATACCCAACATATGCCAATGCGTTTGGTCACATTTGTCTCGTTCCCCCCTGCAGTTTTCAAAATATCCCAAACATCCCAATTTCGAGGCCTGAGCCATATTTTGTAGCCAAATTCTGGCTCTCTGCACGTATTCGCATTTTGAAATTGCGACTTTTTATACCCAACATATGCTAAGTACTAAAAGCGGCGTTTGGTCACATCTGTCCCAATCCCCCCTGCAGTTTTCAAAATATCCCAAACATCTCAATTTCGAGGCCTGAGCCATATTTTGGAGCCAAATTCTTGCTCTATGCACGTATTTGCAGTTTGAAAACACGACTTTTTAATACCCAACATATGCCAAGTACTGAAAGCGGCAGTGAGTCACATTTTGCACAAACTCCCCTGCAGTTTTCGAAATATTCCAAATATCCCAATTTCGAGGCCTGAGCCATATTTTGGAGCCAAATTCTTGCTCTATGCACGTATTCGCAGTTTGAAAACACGCCTTTTTATACCTAACATATGCCAAGTACTGAAAGCAGCAGTGAGTCACATTTTGCACAAACTCGCCTGCAGTTTTCAAAATATCACAAATATCCCAATTTCGTGGGCTGAGCCATATTTTGTAGCCAAATTCTGGCTCTCTGCACGTATTCATATTTTGATATTACGACTTTTTATACCCAACATATGCCAATTACTGAAAGTGGCAGTGAGTCACATTTTGCGCAAACTCCCCTGCAGTTTTCAAAATATCCCAAACATCCCAATTTCGAGGCCTGAGCCATATTTTGTAGCCAAATTCTGGCTCTATGCACGTATTCGCAGTTTGAAAATGCGACTTTTTATACCCAACATATGCCAAGTACTAAAAGCGGCGTTTGGTCACATCTGTCCCAATCCCCCCTGCAGTTTTCAGAATATCCCAAACATCTCAATTTCAAGGCCTGAGCCATATTTTGTAGCCAAATTCTGGCTCTGTGCACGTATTCGCAGTTTGAAATTACGACTTTTTATACCCAACTTATGCCACGTACTGAAAGCGGCGTTTGGTCACATTTGTCCCAAAGCTCCCTGCAGTTTTCAAAATATCCCAAACATGCTAATTTCGAGGCCTGAGCCATATTTTAGAGCCAAATTCTGGCTCTCTGCACGTATTCGCAGTTTGAAATTACGGTGTTGTATACCCAACATATGCGAAGTACTGAAAGCGACGTTTGGTCATATTTGTCCCAAACCTCCATGCAGTGTTTAAATATCCCGAACATCCCAATTTCGAGGCCTGAGCCATATTTTAAAGCCAAATTCTGTCTCTATGCACGTATTCGCACATTGAATTTATGACTTTTTATACCCAATATATGCCAAGTCCTGAAAGTGGCAGTGAGTCACATTTTGCACAAACTCCCCTGCAGTTTTCGAAATATCCCAAACATCCCAATTTCGAGGCCTGAGCCATATTTTGGAGCCAAATTTTGGCTCTCTGCACGTATTCGCTGTTTGAATTTTAGACTTTTTATACCCAACATATGCCAAGTACTGAAAGCGGTGTTTGGTCACATTTGTCCCAAAGCTCCCTGCAGTTTTCAAAATATCCCAAACACACTAATTTTGAGGCCTGAGCCATATTTTGGAGCCAATTTCTGGCTCTCTGCTCGTATTCGCAGTTTGAAAATACGGCTTTATATACCCAACATATGCCAAGTACTGAAAGTGGCGTTTGGTCATATTTGTCCCAAACCTCCCTGCAGTTTTCAAAATATCCCAAACATCCCAATTTCGAGGCCTGAGCCATATTTTGGAGCCAAATTCTGGCTCTATGCATGTATTCGCAGATTGAATTTATGACTTTTTATACCCAACATATGCCAAGTCCTGAAAGTGGCACTGAGTCACATTTTGCTCAAACTCCCCTGCAATTTTCCAAATATCCCAAATATCCCAATTTCGAGGCCTGAGCCATATTTTGGAGCCAAATTCTGGCTCTCTGCACGTATTCGCAGTTTGAAATTACGACTTTTTATACCCAACATATGCCAAGTACTGAAAGCGGCGTTTGGTCATATTTGTCCCAAACGTCCCTGCAGTTTTCAAAATATCCTAAACATCCCAATTTCGAGGCCTGAGCCATATTTTGGAGCCAAATTCTTGCTCTATGCACGTATTCGCCGTTTGAAAACACGACTTTTTATACCCAACATATGCCAAGTACTGAAAGCAGCAGTGAGTCACATTTTGCACAAACTCCCCTGCAGTTTTCAAAATATCCCAAATATCCCAATTTCGAGGCCTGAGCCATATTTTGGAGCCAAATTCTGGCTCTCTGCACGTATTCGCAGTTTAAAGTTTCGACTTTTTTATACCCAACATATGCCAATGCGTTGGGTCACATTTGTCTCCTTCCGCCCTGCAGTTTTAAAAATATCCCAAACATCCCAATTTCAAGGCCTGAGCCATATTTTGTAGCCAAATTCTGGCTCTCTGCACGTATTCGCAGTTTGAAATTACGACTTTTTATACCCAACATATGCCAAGTCCTGAAAGCGGCAGTGAGTCATATTTTGCACAAACTCCCCTGCAGTTTTCGAAATATTCCAAATATCCCAATTTCGAGGCCTTAGCCATGTTTTGGAGCCAAATTCTGGCTCTCTGCACGTATTCGCAGTTTGAAATTGCGACTTTTTTATGCCCAACATATGCCAAGTACTGAAAGCGGCGTTTGGTCACATTTGTCCCAAACCTCCCTGCAGTTTTCTAAATATCCCAAACATCCCAATATCGAGGCCTTAGTCATATTTTGGAGCCAACGTCTGGCTCTCTGCACGTATTCATATTTTGATATTACGACTTTTTATACCCAACATATGCCAAGTACTGATAGTGGCATTGAGTCACATTTTGCGCAAACTCCCCTGCAGTTTTCAAAATATCCCAAACATCCCAATTTCGAGGCCTGAGCCATATTTTGTAGCCAAATTCTGGCTCTCTGCACTTATTCGCAGTTTGAAATTACGACTTTTTATACCCAACATATGCCAAGTACTAAATGCGGCGTTTTGTCACATCTGTCCCAATCCCCCCTTCTTTTTTCAAAATATCCCAAACACATCAATTACGAGGCCTGAGCAATATTCTGGAGCCAAATTTTGGCTCTCTGCACGTATTCGCAGTTTGAATTTTAGACTTTTTATACCCAACATATGCCAAGTACTGAAAGCGGCGTTTGGTCACATTTGTCCCAAAGCTCCCTGCAGTTTTCAAAATATCCCAAACATGCTAATTTTGAGGCCTGAGCCATATTTTGGAGCCAATTTCTGGCTCTCTGCTCGTATTCGCAGTTTGAAAATACGGCTTTATATACCCAACATATGCAAAGTACTGAAAGCGGCGTTTGGTCATATTTGTCCCAAACCTCCCTGCAGTTTTCAAAATATCCCAAACATCCCAATTTCGAGGCCAGAGCCATATTTTGGAGCCAAATTCTAGCTCTATGCATGTATTCGCAGATTGAATTTATGACTTTTTATACCCAACATATGCCAAGTCCTGAAAGTGGCACTGAGTCACATTTTGCACAAACTCCCCTGCAGCTTTCGAAATATCCCAAATATCCCAATTTCGAGGCCTGAGCCATATTTTGGAGCCAAATTCTGGCTCTCTGCACGTATTCGCAGTTTGAAATTACGACTTTTTATACTCAACATATGCCAGTACTGAAAGCAGCAGTGAGTCACATTTTGCACAAACTCCCCTACAGTTTTCAAAATATCCCCAATATCCCAATTTCGAGGCTTTAGCCATGTTTTGGAGCAAAATTCTGGCTCTCTGCACGTTTTCGCAGTTTGAAATTGCGAATTTTTTATACCCAACATATGCCAAGTCCTTAAAGCGGCGGTGAGTTACATTTTGCACAAACTCCCCTGCAGTTTTCCAAATATCCCAAACATCCCAATTTCGAGGCCTGAGCCATATTTTGTAGCCAAATTCTGGCTCTCTGCACGTATTCATATATTGATATTACGACTTTTTATACCCAACATATGCCAAGTACTGAAAGAGGCAGTGAGTCAAAATTTGTGCAAACTCCCCTGCAGTTTTCAAAATATCCCAAACATCCCAATTTCGAGGCCTGAGCCATATTTTGTAGCCAAATTCTGGCTCTCTGCACATATTCGCAGTTTGAAATTACGACTTTTTATACCCAACATCTTCCAAGTACGGAAAGCAGCAGGTAGTCACATTTTGCACAAACTCCCCTGCAGTTTTCAAAATATCCTAAATATCTCAATTTCGATTCCCGAGCCATATTTTGGAGCCAAATTTTGGCTCTCTGCAAGTATTCGAAGTTTGATATTATGATATTTATACCCAACATATGCCAAGTACTGAAAGCAGCAGTGAGTCACATTTTGAACAAACTCCCCTACAGTTTTCAAAATATCCTAAATATCTCAATTTCGAGGCCCGAGCCATATTTTGGAGCCAAATTCTGGCTCTCTGCACGTATTCGCAGTTTAAAATTACGACTTTTTATACTCAACATATGCCAGTACTGAAAGCAGCAGTGAGTCACATTTTGCACAAACTCCCCTACAGTTTTCAAAATATCCCCAATATCCCAATTTCGAGGCTTTAGCCATGTTTTGGAGCCAAATTCTGGCTCTCTGCACGTTTTCGCAGTTTGAAATTGCGAATTTTTTATACCCAACATATGCCAAGTCCTTAAAGCGGCAGTGAGTTACATTTTGCACAAACTCCCCTGCAGTTTTCCAAATATCCCAAACATCCCAATTTCGAGGCCTGAGCCATATTTTGTAGCCAAATTCTGGCTCTCTGCACGTATTCATATTTTGATATTACGACTTTTTATACCCAACATATGCCAAGTACGGAAAGCAGCAGGTAGTCACATTTTGCACAAACTCCCCTGCAGTTTTCAAAATATCCTAAATATCTAAATTTCGAGGCTTGAGCCATATTTTGGAGCCAAATTTTGGCTCTCTTCAAGTATTCGAAGTTTGATATTATGATATTTATACCCAACATATACCAAGTACTGAAAGCGGCAGTGAGTCACATTTTGCACAAAGTCCCCTGCAGTTTTCGAAATATTCCAAATATCCCAATTTCGAGGCCTGAGCCATATTTTGGAGCCAAATTCTTGCTCTATGCACGTATTCGCAGTTTGAAAACACGACTTTTTATACCCAACATATGCCAAGTACTGAAAGCAGCAGTGAGTCACATTTTGCACAAACTCCCCTGCAGTTTTCAAAATATCCCAAATATCCCAATTGCGAAGCCTGAGCCATATTTTTGAGCCAAATTCTGGCTCTCTGCACGTATTCGCAGTTTGAAATTACGACTTTTTTATACCCAACATATGCCAATGCGTTGGTGTCATTTGTCTCCTTCCCCCCTGCAGTTTTAAAAATATCCCAAACATCCCAATATCGAGGCCTGAGTCATATTTTGGAGCCAACGTCTGGCTCTCTGCACGTATTCATATTTTGATATTACGACTTTTTATACCCAACATATGCCAAGTACTGAAAGTGGCAGTGAGTCGCATTTTGCGCAAACTCCCCTGCAGTTTTCAAAATATCCCAAACATCCCAATTTCGAGACCTGAGCCATATTTTGTAGCCAAATTCTGGCTCTCTGCACGTATTCGCAGTTTGAAATTACGAATTTTTATACCCAACATATGCCAAGTACTAAATGCGGCATTTGGTCACATCTGTCCCAATCCCCCCTTCAGTTTTCAAAACATCCCAAACACATCAATTTCGAGGACTGAGCCATATTTTGGAGCCAAATTCTGACTCTCTGCACGTATTCGCAGTTTGAATTTACGACTTTTTACACCCAACATATGCCAAGTACTGAAAGCGGCGTTTGGTCACATTTGTCCCAAAGCTCCCTGCAGTTTTCAAAATATCCCAAACATGCTAATTTTGATGCCTGAGCCATATTTTGGAGCCAATTTCTGGCTCTCTGCTCGTATTCGCAGTTTGAAAATACGGCTTTATATACCCAGCATATGCCAAGTACTGAAAGCGGCGTTTGGTCATATTTGTCCCAAACCTCCCTGCAGTTTTCAAAATATCCCAAACATCCCAATTTCGAGGCCTGAGCCATATTTTGGAGCCAAATTCTGGCTCTATGCATGTATTCGCAGATTGAATTTATGACTTTTTATACCCAACATATGCCAAGTCCTGAAAGTGGCACTGAGTCACATTTTGCACAAACTCCCCTGCAGTTTTCAAAATATCCCCAATATCCCAATTTCGAGGCTTTAGCCATGTTTTGGATCCAAATTCTGGCTCTCTGCACGTTTTCGCATTTTGAAATTGCGAATTTTTATACCCAACATATGCCAAGTATTTAAAGCGGCAGAGTTACATTTTGCACAAACTCCCCTGCAGTTTTCCAAATATCCCAAACATCCCAATTTCGAGGCCTGAGCCATATTTTGTAGCCAAATTCTGGCTCTCTGCACGTATTCATATTTTGATATTACGACTTTTTATACCCAACATATGCCAAGTACTGAAAGAGGCAGTGAGTCAAAATTTGCGCAAACTCCCCTGCAGTTTTTAAAATATCCCAAACATCCCAATTTCGATGCCTGAGCCATATTTTGGAGCCAAATTCTGGCTCTCTGCACGTATTCGCAGTTTGAAATTACGGCTTTGTATACCCAACATATGCCAAGTACTGAAAGCGGCGTTTGGTCATATTAGTCCCAAACCTCCCTGCAGTTTTCAAAATATCCTAAACATCCCAATTTCGAGGCCTGAGCCATATTTTGGAGCCAAATTCTTGCTCTATGCACGTATTCGCAGTTTGAAAACACGACTTTTTAATACCCAACATACGCCAAGTACTGAAAGCGGCAGTGAGTCACATTTTGCACAAAGTCCCCTGCAGTTTTCGAAATATTCCAAATATCCCAATTTCGAGGCCTGAGCCATATTTTGGAGCCAAATTCTTGCTCTATGCACGTATTCGCAGTTTGAAAACACGACTTTTTATACCCAACATATGCCAAGTACTGAAAGCAGCATTGAGTCACATTTTGCACAAACTCCCCTGCAGTTTTCAAAATATCCCAAATATCCCAATTGCGAAGCCTGAGCCATATTTTTGAGCCAAATTCTGGCTCTCTGCACGTATTCGCAGTTTGAAATTACGACTTTTTTATACCCAACATATGCCAATGCGTTGGTGTCATTTGTCTCCTTCCCCCCTGCAGTTTTAAAAATATCCCAAACATCCCAATATCGAGGCCTGAGTCATATTTTGGAGCCAACGTCTGGCTCTCTGCACGTATTCATATTTTGATATTACGACTTTTTATACCCAACATATGCTAAGTACTGAAAGTGGCAGTGAGTCGCATTTTGCGCAAACTCCCCTGCAGTTTTCAAAATATCCCAAATATCCCAATTGCGAAGCCTGAGCCATATTTTTGAGTCAAATTCTGGCTCTCTGCACGTATTCGCAGTTTGAAATTACGACTTTTTTATACCCAACATATGCCAATGCGTTTGGTGTCATTTGTCTCCTTCCCCCCTGCAGTTTTAAAAATATCCCAAACATCCCAATATCGAGGCCTGAGTCATATTTTGGAGCCAACGTCTGGCTCTCTGCACGTATTCATATTTTGATATTACGACTTTTTATACCCAACATATGCCAAGTACTGAAAGTGGCAGTGAGTAACATTTTGCGCAAACTCCCCTGCAGTTTTCCAAATATCCCAAACATCCCAATTTCGAGGCCTGAGCCATATTTTGTAGCCAAATTCTGGCTCTCTGCACGTATTCATATTTTGATATTACGACTTTTTATACCCAACATATGCCAAGTACGGAAAGCAGCAGGTAGTCACATTTTGCACAAACTCCCCTGCAGTTTTCAAAATATCCTAAATATCTAAATTTCGAGGCTTGAGCCATATTTTGGAGCCAAATTTTGGCTCTCTTCAAGTATTCGAAGTTTGATATTATGATATTTATACCCAACATATACCAAGTACTGAAAGCGGCAGTGAGTCACATTTTGCACAAAGTCCCCTGCAGTTTTCGAAATATTCCAAATATCCCAATTTCGAGGCCTGAGCCATATTTTGGAGCCAAATTCTTGCTCTATGCACGTATTCGCAGTTTGAAAACACGACTTTTTATACCCAACATATGCCAAGTACTGAAAGCAGCAGTGAGTCACATTTTGCACAAACTCCCCTGCAGTTTTCAAAATATCCCAAATATCCCAATTGCGAAGCCTGAGCCATATTTTTGAGCCAAATTCTGGCTCTCTGCACGTATTCGCAGTTTGAAATTACGACTTTTTTATACCCAACATATGCCAATGCGTTGGTGTCATTTGTCTCCTTCCCCCCTGCAGTTTTAAAAATATCCCAAACATCCCAATATCGAGGCCTGAGTCATATTTTGGAGCCAACGTCTGGCTCTCTGCACGTATTCATATTTTGATATTACGACTTTTTATACCCAACATATGCCAAGTACTGAAAGTGGCAGTGAGTCGCATTTTGCGCAAACTCCCCTGCAGTTTTCAAAATATCCCAAACATCCCAATTTCGAGACCTGAGCCATATTTTGTAGCCAAATTCTGGCTCTCTGCACGTATTCGCAGTTTGAAATTACGAATTTTTATACCCAACATATGCCAAGTACTAAATGCGGCATTTGGTCACATCTGTCCCAATCCCCCCTTCAGTTTTCAAAACATCCCAAACACATCAATTTCGAGGACTGAGCCATATTTTGGAGCCAAATTCTGACTCTCTGCACGTATTCGCAGTTTGAATTTACGACTTTTTACACCCAACATATGCCAAGTACTGAAAGCGACGTTTGGTCACATTTGTCCCAAAGCTCCCTGCAGTTTTCAAAATATCCCAAACATGCTAATTTTGATGCCTGAGCCATATTTTGGAGCCAATTTCTGGCTCTCTGCTCGTATTCGCAGTTTGAAAATACGGCTTTATATACCCAGCATATGCCAAGTACTGAAAGCGGCGTTTGGTCATATTTGTCCCAAACCTCCCTGCAGTTTTCAAAATATCCCAAACATCCCAATTTCGAGGCCTGAGCCATATTTTGGAGCCAAATTCTGGCTCTATGCATGTATTCGCAGATTGAATTTATGACTTTTTATACCCAACATATGCCAAGTCCTGAAAGTGGCACTGAGTCACATTTTGCACAAACTCCCCTGCAGTTTTCAAAATATCCCCAATATCCCAATTTCGAGGCTTTAGCCATGTTTTGGATCCAAATTCTGGCTCTCTGCACGTTTTCGCATTTTGAAATTGCGAATTTTTATACCCAACATATGCCAAGTATTTAAAGCGGCAGAGTTACATTTTGCACAAACTCCCCTGCAGTTTTCCAAATATCCCAAACATCCCAATTTCGAGGCCTGAGCCATATTTTGTAGCCAAATTCTGGCTCTCTGCACGTATTCATATTTTGATATTACGACTTTTTATACCCAACATATGCCAAGTACTGAAAGAGGCAGTGAGTCAAAATTTGCGCAAACTCCCCTGCAGTTTTTAAAATATCCCAAACATCCCAATTTCGATGCCTGAGCCATATTTTGGAGCCAAATTCTGGCTCTCTGCACGTATTCGCAGTTTGAAATTACGGCTTTGTATACCCAACATATGCCAAGTACTGAAAGCGGCGTTTGGTCATATTAGTCCCAAACCTCCCTGCAGTTTTCAAAATATCCTAAACATCCCAATTTCGAGGCCTGAGCCATATTTTGGAGCCAAATTCTTGCTCTATGCACGTATTCGCAGTTTGAAAACACGACTTTTTAATACCCAACATACGCCAAGTACTGAAAGCGGCAGTGAGTCACATTTTGCACAAAGTCCCCTGCAGTTTTCGAAATATTCCAAATATCCCAATTTCGAGGCCTGAGCCATATTTTGGAGCCAAATTCTTGCTCTATGCACGTATTCGCAGTTTGAAAACACGACTTTTTATACCCAACATATGCCAAGTACTGAAAGCAGCATTGAGTCACATTTTGCACAAACTCCCCTGCAGTTTTCAAAATATCCCAAATATCCCAATTGCGAAGCCTGAGCCATATTTTTGAGCCAAATTCTGGCTCTCTGCACGTATTCGCAGTTTGAAATTACGACTTTTTTATACCCAACATATGCCAATGCGTTGGTGTCATTTGTCTCCTTCCCCCCTGCAGTTTTAAAAATATCCCAAACATCCCAATATCGAGGCCTGAGTCATATTTTGGAGCCAACGTCTGGCTCTCTGCACGTATTCATATTTTGATATTACGACTTTTTATACCCAACATATGCTAAGTACTGAAAGTGGCAGTGAGTCGCATTTTGCGCAAACTCCCCTGCAGTTTTCAAAATATCCCAAATATCCCAATTGCGAAGCCTGAGCCATATTTTTGAGTCAAATTCTGGCTCTCTGCACGTATTCGCAGTTTGAAATTACGACTTTTTTATACCCAACATATGCCAATGCGTTTGCTGTCATTTGTCTCCTTCCCCCCTGCAGTTTTAAAAATATCCCAAACATCCCAATATCGAGGCCTGAGTCATATTTTGGAGCCAACGTCTGGCTCTCTGCACGTATTCATATTTTGATATTACGACTTTTTATACCCAACATATGCCAAGTACTGAAAGTGGCAGTGAGTAACATTTTGCGCAAACTCCCCTGCAGTTTTCAAAATATCCCAAACATCCCAATTTCGAGGCCTGAGCCATATTTTGTAGCCAAATTCTGGCTCTCTGCACGTATTCGCAGTTTGAAATTACGAATTTTTATACCCAACATATGCCAAGTACTAAATGCGGCATTTGGTCACATCTGTTCCAATCCCCCCTTCAGTTTTCAAAATATCCCAAACACATCAATTTCGAGGCCTGAGCCATATTTTGGAGCCAAATTCTGACTCTCTGCACGTATTCGCAGTTTGAATTTACGACTTTTTACACCCAACATATGCCAAGTACTGAAAGCGGCGTTTGGTCACATTTGTCCCAAAGCTCCCTGCAGTTTTCAAAATATCCCAAACATGCTAATTTTGATGCCTGAGCCATATTTTGGAGCCAATTTCTGGCTCTCTGCTCGTATTCGCAGTTTGAAAATACGGCTTTATATACCCAACATATGCCAAGTACTGAAAGCGGCGTTTGGTCATATTTGTCCCAAACCTCCCTGCAGTTTTCAAAATATCCCAAACATCCCAATTTCGAGGCCTGAGCCATATTTTGGAGCCAAATTCTGGCTCTATGCATGTATTCGCAGATTGAATTTATGACTTTTTATACCCAACATATGCCAAGTCCTGAAAGTGGCACTGAGTCACATTTTGCACAAACTCCCCTGCAGTTTTCAAAATATCCCCAATATCCCAATTTCGAGGCTTTAGCCATGTTTTGGATCCAAATTCTGGCTCTCTGCACGTTTTCGCATTTTGAAATTGCGAATTTTTATACCCAACATATGCCAAGTATTTAAAGCGGCAGAGTTACATTTTGCACAAACTCCCCTGCAGTTTTCCAAATATCCCAAACATCCCAATTTCGAGGCCTGAGCCATATTTTGTAGCCAAATTCTGGCTCTCTGCACGTATTCATATTTTGATATTACGACTTTTTATACCCAACATATGCCAAGTACTGAAAGAGGCAGTGAGTCAAAATTTGCGCAAACTCCCCTGCAGTTTTCCAAATATCCCAAACATCCCAATTTCGAGGCCTGAGCCATATTTTGTAGCCAAATTCTGGCTCTCTGCACGTATTCATATTTTGATATTACGACTTTTTATACCCAACATATGCCAAGTACTGAAAGAGGCAGTGAGTCAAAATTTGCGCAAACTCCCCTGCAGTTTTCAAAATATCCCAAACATCCCAATTTCGAGGCATGAGCCATATTTTGGAGCCAAATTCTGGCTCTCTGCACGTATTCGCAGTTTGAAATTACGACTTTTATACCCAACATCTTCCAAGTACTGAAAGCAGCAGTGAGTCTCATTTTGCACAAACTCCCCTGCAGTTTTCAAAATATCCCAAATATCCCAATTTCGATGCCTGAGCCATATTTTGGAGCCAAATTCTGGCTCTCTGCACGTATTCGCATTTTGAAATTACGA
Source organism: Procambarus clarkii (assembly GCF_040958095.1). NCBI lineage: Eukaryota > Metazoa > Arthropoda > Malacostraca > Decapoda > Cambaridae > Procambarus > Procambarus clarkii. The sequence continues at coordinate 222,778 of NW_027189381.1, forward strand.
CTTTTTTATACCCAACATATGCCAATGCGTTTGGTCACATTTGTCTCAATCCCCCCTGCAGTTTTCAAAATATCCCAAACATCCCAATTTCGAGGCCTGAGCCATATTTTGGAGCCAAATTCTGGCTCTCTGCACGTATTCGCAGTTTGAAATTACGGCTTTGTATAGCCAACATATGCCAAGTACTGAAAGCGGCGTTTGGTCATATTAGTCCCAAACCTCCCTGCAGTTTTCAAAATATCCTAAACATCCCAATTTCGAGGCCTGAGCCATATTTTGGAGCCAAATTCTTGCTCTATGCACGTATTCGCAGTTTGAAAACACGACTTTTTAATACCCAACATACGCCAAGTACTGAAAGCGGCAGTGAGTCACATTTTGCACAAAGTCCCCTGCAGTTTTCGAAATATTCCAAATATCCCAATTTCGAGGCCTGAGCCATATTTTGGAGCCAAATTCTTGCTCTATGCACGTATTCGCAGTTTGAAAACACGACTTTTTATACCCAACATATGCCAAGTACTGAAAGCAGCAGTGAGTCACATTTTGCACAAACTCCCCTGCAGTTTTCAAAATATCCCAAATATCCCAATTGCGAAGCCTGAGCCATATTTTTGAGCCAAATTCTGGCTCTCTGCACGTATTCGCAGTTTGAAATTACGACTTTTTTATACCCAACATATGCCAATGCGTTGGTGTCATTTGTCTCCTTCCCCCCTGCAGTTTTAAAAATATCCCAAACATCCCAATATCGAGACCTGAGTCATATTTTGGAGCCAACGTCTGGCTCTCTGCACGTATTCATATTTTGATATTACGACTTTTTATACCCAACATATGCTAAGTACTGAAAGTGGCAGTGAGTCGCATTTTGCGCAAACTCCCCTGCAGTTTTCAAAATATCCCAAATATCCCAATTGCGAAGCCTGAGCCATATTTTTGAGTCAAATTCTGGCTCTCTGCACGTATTCGCTGTTTGAAATTACGACTTTTTTATACCCAACATATGCCAATGCGTTTGGTGTCATTTGTCTCCTTCCCCCCTGCAGTTTTAAAAATATCCCAAACATCCCAATATCGAGGCCTGAGTCATATTTTGGAGCCAACGTCTGGCTCTCTGCACGTATTCATATTTTGATATTACGACTTTTTATACCCAACATATGCCAAGTACTGAAAGTGGCAGTGAGTAACATTTTGCGCAAACTCCCCTGCAGTTTTCAAAATATCCCAAACATCCCAATTTCGAGGCCTGAGCCATATTTTGTAGCCAAATTCTGGCTCTCTGCACGTATTCGCAGTTTGAAATTACGAATTTTTATACCCAACATATGCCAAGTACTAAATGCGGCACTTGGTCACATCTGTTCCAATCCCCCCTTCAGTTTTCAAAATATCCCAAACACATCAATTTCGAGGCCTGAGCCATATTTTGGAGCCAAATTCTGACTCTCTGCACGTATTCGCAGTTTGAATTTACGACTTTTTACACCCAACATATGCCAAGTACTGAAAGCGGCGTTTGGTCACATTTGTCCCAAAGCTCCCTGCAGTTTTCAAAATATCCCAAACATGCTAATTTTGATGCCTGAGCCATATTTTGGAGCCAATTTCTGGCTCTCTGCTCGTATTCGCAGTTTGAAAATACGGCTTTATATACCCAACATATGCCAAGTACTGAAAGCGGCGTTTGGTCATATTTGTCCCAAACCTCCCTGCAGTTTTCAAAATATCCCAAACATCCCAATTTCGAGGCCTGAGCCATATTTTGGAGCCAAATTCTGGCTCTATGCATGTATTCGCAGATTGAATTTATGACTTTTTATACCCAACATATGCCAAGTCCTGAAAGTGGCACTGAGTCACATTTTGCACAAACTCCCCTGCAGTTTTCAAAATATCCCCAATATCCCAATTTCGAGGCTTTAGCCATGTTTTGGATCCAAATTCTGGCTCTCTGCACGTTTTCGCATTTTGAAATTGCGAATTTTTATACCCAACATATGCCAAGTATTTAAAGCGGCAGAGTTACATTTTGCACAAACTCCCCTGCAGTTTTCCAAATATCCCAAACATCCCAATTTCGAGGCCTGAGCCATATTTTGTAGCCAAATTCTGGCTCTCTGCACGTATTCATATTTTGATATTACGACTTTTTATACCCAACATATGCCAAGTACTGAAAGAGGCAGTGAGTCAAAATTTGCGCAAACTCCCCTGCAGTTTTCAAAATATCCCAAACATCCCAATTTCGAGGCATGAGCCATATTTTGGAGCCAAATTCTGGCTCTCTGCACGTATTCGCAGTTTGAAATTACGACTTTTATACCCAACATCTTCCAAGTACTGAAAGCAGCAGTGAGTCTCATTTTGCACAAACTCCCCTGCAGTTTTCAAAATATCCCAAATATCCCAATTTCGATGCCTGAGCCATATTTTGGAGCCAAATTCTGGCTCTCTGCACGTATTCGCATTTTGAAATTACGACTTTTTTATACCCAACATATGCCAATGCGTTTGGTCACATTTGTCTCAATCCCCCCTGCAGTTTTCAAAATATCCCAAACATCCCAATTTCGAGGCCTGAGCCATATTTTGGAGCCAAATTCTGGCTCTCTGCACGTATTCGCAGTTTGAAATTACGGCTTTGTATAGCCAACATATGCCAAGTACTGAAAGCGGCGTTTGGTCATATTAGTCCCAAACCTCCCTGCAGTTTTCAAAATATCCTAAACATCCCAATTTCGAGGCCTGAGCCATATTTTGGAGCCAAATTCTTGCTCTATGCACGTATTCGCAGTTTGAAAACACGACTTTTTAATACCCAACATACGCCAAGTACTGAAAGCGGCAGTGAGTCACATTTTGCACAAAGTCCCCTGCAGTTTTCGAAATATTCCAAATATCCCAATTTCGAGGCCTGAGCCATATTTTGGAGCCAAATTCTTGCTCTATGCACGTATTCGCAGTTTGAAAACACGACTTTTTATACCCAACATATGCCAAGTACTGAAAGCAGCAGTGAGTCACATTTTGCACAAACTCCCCTGCAGTTTTCAAAATATCCCAAATATCCCAATTGCGAAGCCTGAGCCATATTTTTGAGTCAAATTCTGGCTCTCTGCACGTATTCGCAGTTTGAAATTACGACTTTTTTATACCCAACATATGCCAATGCGTTTGGTGTCATTTGTCTCCTTCCCCTCTGCAGTTTTAAAAATATCCCAAACATCCCAATATCGAGGCCTGAGTCATATTTTGGAGCCAACGTCTGGCTCTCTGCACGTATTCATATTTTGATATTACGACTTTTTATACCCAACATATGCCAAGTACTGAAAGTGGCAGTGAGTATCATTTTGCGCAAACTCCCCTGCAGTTTTCAAAATATCCCAAACATCCCAATTTCGAGGCCTGAGCCATATTTTGGAGCCAAATTCTGACTCTCTGCACGTATTCGCAGTTTGAATTTACGACTTTTTATACCCAACATATGCCAAGTACTGAAAGCGGAGTTTGGTCACATTTGTCCCAAAGCTCCCTGCAGTTTTCAAAATATCCCAAACATGCTAATTTTGATGCCTGAGCCATATTTTGGAGCCAATTTCTGGCTCTCTGCTCGTATTCGCAGTTTGAAAATACGGCTTTATATACCCAACATATGCCAAGTACTGAAAGCGGCGTTTGGTCATATTTGTCCCAAACCTCCCTGCAGTTTTCAAAATATCCCAAACATCCCAATTTCGAGGCCTGAGCCATATTTTGGAGCCAAATTCTGGCTCTATGCATGTATTCGCAGATTGAATTTATGACTTTTTATACCCAACATATGCCAAGTCCTGAAAGTGGCACTGAGTCACATTTTGCACAAACTCCCCTGCAGTTTTCAAAATATCCCCAATATCCCAATTTCGAGGCTTTAGCCATGTTTTGGATCCAAATTCTGGCTCTCTGCACGTTTTCGCATTTTGAAATTGCGAATTTTTATACCCAACATATGCCAAGTCCTTAAAGCGGCAGAGTTACATTTTGCACAAACTCCCCTGCAGTTTTCAAAATATCCCAAACATCCCAATTTCGAGGCCTGAGCCATATTTTGGAGCCAAATTCTGGCTCTCTGCACGTATTCATATTTTGATATTACGACTTTTTATACCCAACATATGCCAAGTACTGAAAGAGGCAGTGATGCACAATTTGCGCAAACTCCCCTGCAGTTTTCAAAATATCCCAAACATCCCAATTTCGAGGCCTGAGCCATATTTTGGAGCCAATTTCTGGCTCTCTGTTCGTATTCGCAGTTTGAAAATACGGCTTTATATACCCAACATATGCCAAGTACTGAAAGCGGCGTTTGGTCATATTTGTCCCAAACCTCCCTGCAGTTTTCAAAATATCCCAAAAATCCCAATTTCGAGGCCTGAGCCATATTTTGGAGCCAAATTCTGGCTCTATGCATGTATTCGCAGATTGAATTTTGACTTTTTATACCCAACATATGCCAAGTCCTGAAAGTGGCATTGAGTCACATTTTGCACAAACTCCCCTCCAGTTTTCGAAATATCCCAAATATCCCAATTTCGAGGCCTGAGCCATATTTTGGAGCCAAATTCTGGCTCTCTGCACGTATTCGCAGTTTGAAATTACGACTTTTTATACTCAACATATGCCAGTACTGAAAGCAGCAGTGAGTCACATTTTGCACAAACTCCCCTGCAGTTTTCAAAATATCCCCAATATCCCAATTTCGAGGCTTTAGCCATGTTTTGGAGCCAAATTCTGGCTCTCTGCACGTTTTCGCAGTTTGAAATTGCGAATTTTTTATACCCAACATATGCCAAGTACTGAAAGCGGCGTTTGGTCACATTTGTCCCAATCCTACCTGCATTTTTCTAAATATCCCAAACATCCCAATATCGAGGCCTGAGTCATATTTTGGAGCCAACGTCTGGCTCTCTGCACGTATTCATATTTTGATATTACGACTTTTTATATCCAACATATGCCAAGTACTGAAAGAGGCAGTGAGTCACAATTTGCACAAACTCTCCTGCAGTTTTCAAAATATCCCAAACATCCCAATTTCGAGGCCTGAGCCATATTTTGTAGCCAAATTCTAGCTCTCTGCACATATTCGCAGTTTGAAATTACGACTTTTTATACCCAACATCTTCCAAGTACGGAAAGCAGCAGTGAGTCACATTTTGCACAAACTCCCCTGCAGTTTTCAAAATATCCTAAATATCTCAATTTCGAGGCCCGAGCCATATTTTGGAGCCAAATTTTGGCTCTCTGCAAGTATTCGAAGTTTGATATTGTGATATTTATACCCAACATATGCCAAGTACTGAAAGCGGCAGTGAGTCACATTTTGCACAAACTCCCCTGCAGTTTTCAATATATCCCAAACATCCCAATTTCGAGGCCTGAGCCATATTTTGTAGCCAAATTCTGGCTCTCTGCACGTATTCATATTTTGATATTACGACTTTTTATACCCAACATAAGCCAAGTACTGAAAGAGGCAGCGAGTCAAAATTTGCGCAAACTCCCCTGCAGTTTTCAAAATATCGCAAACATCCCAATTTCGAGGCCTGAGCCATATTTTGTAGCCAAATTCTGGCTCTCTGCACATATTCGCAGTTTGAAATTACGACTTTTTATACCCAACATCTTCCAAGTACGGAAAGCAGCAGGTAGTCACATTTTGCACAAACTCCCCTGCAGTTTTCAAAATATCCTAAATATCTCACTTTCGAGGCCCGAGCCATATTTTGGAGCCAAATTTTGGCTCTCTGCAAATATTCGAAGTTTTATATTATGATATTTATACCCAACATATGCCAAGTACTGAAAGCGGCAGTGAGTCACATTTTGCACTAACACCCCTGCAGTTTTCAGAATATCCCAACCATCCCAATTTCGAGGCCTGAGCCATATTTTGGAGCCAAATTCTGACTCTCTGCACGTATTCGCATTTTGAAATTACGAATTTTTTATACCCAACATATGCCAATGCGTTTGGTCACATTTGTCTCAATCCCCCTGCAGTTTTCAAAATATCCCAAACATCCCAATTTCGAGGCCTGAGCCATATTTTGGAGCCAAATTCTGGCTCTCTGCACGTATTCGCAGTTTTAAATTACGGATTTGTATACCCGACATATGCCAAGTACTGAAAGCGGCGTTTGGTCATATTAGTCCCAAACCTCCCTGCAGTTTTCAAAATATCCTAAACATCCCAATTTCGAGGCCTGAGCCATATTTTGTAGACAAATTCTTGCTCTATGCATATATTCGCAGTTTGAAAACACGACTTTTTAATACCCAACATATGCCAAGTACTGAAAGCGGCAGTGAGTCACATTTTGCACAAACTCCGCTGCAGTTTTCGAAATATTCCAAATATCCCAATTTCGAGGCCTGAGCCATATTTTGTAGCCAAATTCTTGCTCTATGCACGTATTCGCAGCTTGAAAACACGACTTTTATACCCAACATATGCCAAGTACTGAAAGCAGCAGTGAGTCACATTTTGCACAAACTCCCCTGCAGTTTTCAAAATATCCCAAATATCCCAATTTCGAAGCCTGAGCCATATTTTGGAGCCAAATTCTGGCTCTCTGCACGTATTCGCAGTTTGAAATTACGACTTTTTTATACCCAACATATGCCAATGCGTTTGGTCACATTTGTCTCCTTCCCCCCTGCAGTTTTAAAAATATACCAAACATCCCAATTTCGAGGCCTGAGCCATATTTTGTAGCCAAATTCTGGCTCTCTGCACGTATTCGCAGTTTGAAATTACGACTTTTTATACCCAACATATTCCAAGTCCTGAAAGCGGTAGTGAGTCACATTTGCACAAACTCCCCTGCAGTTTCGAAATATTCCAAATATCCCAATTTCGAGGCCTTAGCCATGTTTTGGAGCCAAATTCTGGCTCTCTGCACGTATTCGCAGTTTGAAATTGCGACTTTTTTATGCCCAACATATGCCAAGTACTGAAAGCGGCGTTTGGTCACATTTGTCCCAAACCTCCCTGCAGTTTTCTAATATCCCAAACATCCCAATATCGAGGCCTGAGTCATATTTTGGAGCCAACGTCTGGCTCTCTGCACGTATTCATATTTTGATATTACGACTTTTTATACCCAACATATGCCAAGAACTGAAAGTGGCAGTGAGTCACATTTTGCGCAAACTCCCCTGCAGTTTTCAAAATATCCCAAACATCCCAATTTCGAGGCCTGAGCCATATTTTGTAGCCAAATTCTGGCTCTCTGCACGTATTCGCAGTTTGAAATTACGAATTTTTATACCCAACATATGCCAAGTACTGAGAGCGGCGTTTGGTCACATTTGTCCCAAAGCTCCCTGCAGTTTTCAAAATATCCCAAACATGCTAATTTTGATGCCTGAGCCATATTTTGGAGCCAAATTCTGGCTCTCTGCACGTATTCGCAGTTTGAAATTACGACTTTTTATACCCAACATATTCCAAGTCCTGAAAGCGGCAGTGAGTCACATTTTGCACAAACTCCGCTGCAGTTTTCGAAATATTCCAAATATCCCAATTTCGAGGCCTGAGCCATATTTTGTAGCCAAATTCTTGCTCTATGCACGTATTCGCAGTTTGAAAACACGACTTTTTATACCCAACATATGCCAAGTTCTGAAAGCAGCAGTGAGTCACATTTTGCACAAACTCCCCTGCAGTTTTCAAAATATCCCCAATATCCCAATTTCGAGGCTTTAGCCATGTTTTGGATCCAAATTCTAGCTCTCTGCACGTTTTCGCATTTTGAAATTGCGAATTTTTATACCCAACATATTCCAAGTCCTTAAAGCGGCAGTGAGTTACATTTTGCACAAACTCCCCTGCAGTTTTCAAAATATCCCAAACATCCCAATTTCGAGGCCTGAGCCATATTTTGTAGCCAAATTCTGGCTCTCTGCACGTATTCATATTTTGATATTACGACTTTTTATACCCAACATATGCCAAGTACTGAAAGAGGCAGTGAGTCACAATTTGCGCAAACTCCCCTGCAGTTTTCAAAATATCCCAAACATCCCAATTTCGAGGCCTGAGCCATATTTTGTAGCCAAATTCTGGCTCTCTGCACATATTCGCAGTTTGAAATTACGACATTTTATACCCAACATCTTCCAAGTACGGAAAGCAGCGGTGTGTCACATTTTGCACAAACTCCCCTGCAGTTTTTAAAATATCCTAAATATCTCAATTTCGAGGCCCGAGCCATATTTTGGAGCCAAATTTTGGCTCTCTGCACGTATTCGCATTTTGAAATTACGACTTTTTATACCCAACATATGCCAATGCGTTTGGTCACATTTGTCTCAATCCCCCCTGCAGTTTTCAAAATATCCCAAACATCCCAATTTCGAGGCCTGAGCCATATTTTGGAGCCAAATTCTGGCTCTCTGCAAGTATTCATATTTTGATATTACGACTTTTTATACCCAACATATGCCAAGTACTGAAAGAGGCAGTGATTCACAATTTGCGCAAACTCCCCTGCAGTTTTCAAAATATCCCAAACATCCCAATTTCGAGGCCTGAGCCATATTTTGGAGCCAATTTCTGGCTCTCTGCTCGTATTCGCAGTTTGAAAATACGGCTTTATATACCCAACATATGCCAAGTACTGAAAGCGGCGTTTGGTCATATTTGTCCCAAACCTCCCTGCAGTTTTCAAAATATCCCAAACATCCCAATTTCGAGGCCTGAGCCATATTTTGGAGCCAAATTCTGGCTCTCTGCACGTATTCGCAGTTTGAAATTACGACTTTTTATACTCAACATATGCCAGTACTGAAAGCAGCAGTGAGTCACATTTTGCACAAACTTCCCTGCAGTTTTCAAAATATCCCCAATATCCCAATTTCGAGGCTTTAGCCATGTTTTGGAGCCAAATTCTGGCTCTCTGCACGTTTTCGCAGTTTGAAATTGCGAATTTTTTATACCCAACATATGCCAAGTACTGAAAGCGGCGTTTGGTCACATTTGTCCCAATCCTACCTGCATTTTTCTAAATATCCCAAACATCCCAATATCGAGGCCTGAGTCATATTTTGGAGCCAACGTCTGGCTCTCTGCACGTATTCATATTTTGATATTACGACTTTTTATACCCAACATATGCCAAGTACTGAAAGAGGCAGTGAGTCACAATTTGCACAAACTCCCCTGCAGTTTTCAAAATATCCCAAACATCCCAATCTCGAGGCCTGAGCCATATTTTGTAGCCAAATTCTAGCTCTCTGCACATATTCGCAGTTTGAAATTACGACTTTTTATACCCAACATCTTCCAAGTACGGAAAGCAGCAGTGAGTCACATTTTGCACAAACTCCTCTGCAGTTTTCAAAATATCCTAAATATCTCAATTTCGAGGCCCGAGCCATATTTTGGAGCCAAATTTTGGCTCTCTGCAAGTATTCGAAGTTTGATATTATGATATTTATACCCATCATATGCCAAGTACTGAAAGCGGCAGTGAGTCACATTTTGCACTAACTCCCCTGCAGTTTTCAAAATATCCCAAACATCCCAATTTCGAGGCCTGAGCCACATTTTGGAGCCAAATTCTGGCTCTCTGCACGTATTCACAGTTTGAAATTACGACTTTTATACCCAACATCTTCCAAGTACTGAAAACAGCAGTGAGTCACATTTTGCACAAACTCCCCTGCAGTTTTCAAAATATCCCAAATATCCCAATTTCGATGTCTGAGCTATATTTTGGAGCCAAATTCTGGCTCTCTGCACGTATTCGGATTTTGAAATTACGACTTTTTTATACCCAACATATGCCAATGCGTTTGGTCACATTTGTCTCAATCCCCCCTGCAGTTTTCAAAATATCCCAAACATCCCAATTTCGAGGCCTGAGCCATATTTTGGAGCCAAATTCTGGCTCTCTGCACGTATTCGCAGTTTTACATTACGGATTTGTATACCCGACATATGCCAAGTACTGAAAGCGGCGTTTGGTCATATTAGTCCCAAACCTCCCTGCAGTTTTCAAAATATCCTAAACATCCCAATTTCGAGGCCTGAGCCATATTTTGGAGACAAATTCTTGCTCTATGCACGTATTCGCAGTTTGAAAACACGACTTTTTAATACCCAACATATGCCAAGTACTGAAAGCGGCAGTGAGTCACATTTTGCACAAACTCCGCTGCAGTTTTCGAAATATTCCAAATATCCCAATTTCGAGGCCTGAGCCATATTTTGTAGCCAAATTCTTGCTCTATGCACGTATTCGCAGTTTGAAAACACGAATTTTTATACCCAACATATGCCAAGTACTGAAAGCAGCAGTGAGTCACATTTTGCACAAACTCCCCTGCAGTTTTCAAAATATCCCAAATATCCCAATTTCGAAGCCTGAGCCATATTTTGGAGCCAAATTCTGGCTCTCTGCACGTATTCGCAGTTTGAAATTACGACTTTTTTATACCCAACATATGCCAATGCGTTTGGTCACATTTGTCTCCTTCCCCTCTGCAGTTTTAAAAATATCCCAAACATCCCAATTTCGAGGCCTGAGCCATATTTTGTAGCCAAATTCTGGCTCTCTGCACGTATTCGCAGTTTGAAATTACGACTTTTTATACCCAACATATGCCAAGTCCTGAAAGCGGCAGTGAGTCACATTTTGCACAAACTCCCCTGCAGTTTTCGAAATATTCCAAATATCCCAATTTCGAGGCCTTAGCCATGTTTTGGAGCCAAATTCTGGCTCTCTGCACGTATTCGCAGTCTGAAATTGCGACTTTTTTATGCCCAACATATGCCAAGTACTGAAAGCAGCGTTTGGTCACATTTGTCCCAAACCTCCCTGCAGTTTTCTAAATATCCCAAACATCCCAATATCGAGGCCTGAGTCATATTTTGGAGCCAACGTCTGGCTTTCTGCACGTATTCATATTTTGATATTACGACTTTTTATACCCAACATATGCCAAGAACTGAAAGTGGCAGTGAGTCACATTTTGCGCAAACTCCCCTGCAGTTTTCAAAATATCCCAAACATCCCAATTTCTAGGCCTGAGCCATATTTTGTAGCCAAATTCTGGCTCTCTGCACGTATTCGCAGTTTGAAATTACGAATTTTTATACCCAACATATGCCAAGTACTAAATGCGGCATTTGGTCACATCTGTCCCAATCCCCCCTTCAGTTTTCAAAATTTCCCAAACACATCAATTTCGAGGCCTGAGCCATATTTTGGAGCCAAATTCTGGCTCTCTGCACGTATTCGCAGTTCGAATTTACGACTTTTTATACCCAACATATGCCAAGTACTGAAAGCGGCGTTTGGTCACATTTGTCCCAAAGCTCCCTGCAGTTTTCAAAATATCCCAAACATGCTAATTTTGATGCCTGAGCCATATTTTGGAGCCAATTTCTGGCTCTCTGCTCGTATTCGCAGTTTGAAAATACTGCTTTATATACCCAACATATGCCAAGTACTGAAAGCAGCGTTTGGTCATATTTGTCCCAAACCTCCCTGCAGTTTTCAAAATATCCCAAACATCCCAATTTCGAGGCCTGAACCATATTTTGGAGCCAAATTCTGGCTCTATGCATGTATTCGCAGATTGAATTTATGACTTTTTATACCCAACATATGCCAAGTCCTGAAAGTGGCAGTGAGTTACATTTTGCACAAACTCCCCTGCAGTTTTCAAAATATCCCAAACATCCCAACTTCGAGGCCTGCGCCATATTTTGTAGCCAAATTCTGGCTCTCTGCACGTATTCGTATTTTGATATTACGACTTTTTATACCCAATATATGCCAAGTACTGAAAGAGGCAGTGAGTCACAATTTGAGCAAACTCCCCTGCAGTTTTCAAAATATCCCAAACATCCCAATTTCGAGGCCTGAGCCATATTTTGTTGCCAAATTCTGGCTCTCTGCACATATTCGCAGTTTGAAATTACGACTTTTTATACCCAACATCTTCCAAGTACGGAAAGCAGCAGTGAGTCACATTTTGCACAAACTCCCCTGCAGTTTTCAAAATATCCTAAATATCTCAATTTCGAGGCCCGAGCCATATTTTGGAGCCAAATTTTGGCTCTCTGCACGTATTCGCATTTTGAAATTACGACTTTTTATACCCAACATATGCCAATGCTCACATTTACATATGTGCAAATGGTCACATTTGTCTCAATCCCCCTGCAGTTTTCAAAATATCCCAAACATCCCAATTTCGAGGCCTGAGCCATATTTTGGAGCCAAATTCTGGCTCTCTGCACGTATTCGCAGTTTGAAATTATGGCTTTGTATACCCAACATATACCAAGTACTGAAAGCGGCGTTTGGTCATATTTGTCCCAAACCTCCCTGCAGTTTTCAAAATATCCTAAACATCCCAATTTCGATGCCTGAGCCATATTTTGGAGCCAAATTCTTGCTCTATGCACGTATTCGCAGTTTGAAAACACGACTTTTTAATACCCAACATATGCCAAGTACTAAAAGCGGCAGTGAGTCACATTTTGCACAAACCCCCCTGCAGTTTTCGAAATATTCCAAATATCCCAATTTCGAGGCCTGAGCCATATTTTGGAGCCAAATTCTTGCTCTATGCACGTATTCGCAGTTTGAAAACACGACTTTTTATACCCAACATATGCCAAGTACTGAAAGCAGCAGTGAGTCACATTTTGCACAAACTCCCCTGCAGTTTTCAAAATATCCCAAATATCCCAATTTCGAGGGCTGAGCCATATTTTGGAGCCAAATTCTGGTTCTCTGCACGTATTCGCAGTTTGAAATTACGACTTTTTTATACCCAACATATGCCAATGCGTTTGGTCACATTTGTCTCCTTCCCCACTGCAGTTTTAAAAATATACCAAACATCCCAATTTCGAGGCCTGAGCCATATTTTGGAGCCAAATTCTTGCTCTATGCACGTATTCGCAGTTTGAAAACACGACTTTTTATACCCAACATATGCCAAGTCCTGAAAGCGGCAGTGAGTCACATTTTGCACAAACTCCCCTGCAGTTTTCGAAATATTCCAAATATCCCAATTTCGAGGCCTTAGCCATGTTTTGGAGCCAAATTCTGGTTCTCTGCACGTATTCGCAGTTTGAAATCGCGACTTTTTTATGCCCAACATATGCCAAGTACTGAAAGCGGCGTTTGGTCACATTTGTCCCAAACCTCCCTGCAGTTTTCTAAATATCCCAAACATCCCAATATCGAGACCTGAGTCATATTTTGGAGCCAACGTCTGGCTCTCTGCACGTATTCATATTTTGATATTACGACTTTTTATACCCAACATATGCCAAGTACTGAAAGGGGCAGTGAGTCACATTTTGCTCAAACTCCCCTGCAGTTTTCAAAATATCCCAAACATCCCAATTTCGAGGCCTGAGCCATATATTGTAGCCAAATTCTGGCTCTCTGCACGTATTCGCAGTTTGAAATTACAACTTTTTATACCCAACATATGCCAAGTACTAAATGTGGCGTTTGGTCACATCTGTCCCAATCCCCCCTTCAGTTTTCAAAATATCCCAAACACATCAATTTCGAGGCCTGAGCCATATTTTGGAGCCAAATTTTGGCTCTCTGCACGTATTCGCAGTTTGAATTTACGACTTTTTATACCCAACATATGCCAAGTACTGTAAGCGGCATTTGGTCACATTTGTCCCAAAGCTCCCTGCAGTTTTCAAAATATCCCAAACATCCCAATTTCGAGGCCTGAACCATATTTTGGAGCCAAATTCTGGCTCTATGCATGTATTCGCAGATTGAATTTATGACTTTTTATACCCAACATATGCCATGTCCTGAAAGTGGCACCGAGTCACATTTTGCAGAAACTCCCCTGCAGTTTTCGAAATATCCCAAATATCCCAATTTCGAGGCCTGAGCCATATTTTGGAGCTAAATTCTGGCTCTCTGAACGTATTCGCAGTTTGAAATTACGAC